>NC_137514.1:15137500-15147500 GCF_041902795.1 Electrophorus electricus | reverse complement strand
TGTCTGCTAAAATGCATAAATGTAAAATGCAAAAATGTTGCGCGAGGAAAATACTGTCAAAACTAAGGAAGTATGTTCAGCGGGTTCCTGTTAACGTTTACCTTCTTTGTCATCATGTGCAGGATATTTGTGCCCATTAATCTATTCCTCTGTTGAATTATAGCATTTTATTGCTATATTTGTACCTGCTTCGACCGTGATCAAAGAAAACTGAAGACTCATCACTATTTGTCAGAAACAGCAAATTAGAGCAAGCAAACAGACATATCCCATACATGCACCATACATACACCATACATACCCCATACATACACCATACATACCCCATGCATACACCATACATACACCATACATACCCCATACATACACCATACATACACCATACATACCCCATGCATACCCCATGCATACCCCATACATACCCCATGCATACACCATACATGCACCATACATACACCATACATACACCATGCATACCCCATACATACCCCATACATGCACCATACATACACCATACATACCCCATACATACCCCATGCATACCCCATACATACCCCATACATGCACCATACATACACCATACATACCCCATACATACCCCATACATACCCCATGCATACCCCATACATACCCCATACATACCCCATGCATACCCCATACATACCCCATGCATACCCCATACATACCCCATACATACCCCATACATGCACCATACATACACCATACATACCCCATACATACCCCATACATACCCCATACATACCCCATGCATACCCCATACATACCCCATGCATACACCATACATAAGTCGCCATTCTATTGCTTTTCTCACTGAATGACCTCAGAAACATGCCATTAATGAACAGGATCCATTTCTGAAGCAGCCTCCTTGCTTCCACCTGTTGGGTGCACTGCAGCATCTCCGCTCCTCTGCCATGTCTCCCCCGTCCAGGCGCAGCAGATGACGATGCAGGCCATGGCCATTGTGAACAGCCCCATCTCCAGCCCGCCAACCAGCCCACCCCCGATCCCTTATGCTGCCATGCCCCCCAGCCCGTACCCCGCGCTCCCACCTAGCCCCTACGCCCACATCTCACCGTCCCCCTACGTGGGCTCCCTCGTTAGCCCCTACCTGGCCACCACGTCCGCCCAGCCGGAGACCTCTGCCTTGGCCCGTCCAGAGGCGCAGGGCGGGCCCGGTCTGATCGGCCCGCTGAAGACCCCGCAGTCGCGCCCATCAGCTCAGGTTAGGAGGTCTGCAAAAAGCTCTCTAATATACATAACAGTGCCTGATTTAACGTTGAGGACGAAAGTGTGCATGTGAGCACAAGTGTGCAGTGATGAGTCATTCCACCAGTTTGGGAGAGTTGTAGCTGACCTCCTGTGTGAGATTAATGACAAGGCTGCAGGAGTGTCAGCTCTAGTGGTTACGGTCCCTGAGCCAGTTCATTAGCCAGTCCTGAGCCAGTTCATCAGCCAGTCCTGAGCCAGTTCATCAGCCAGTCCTGAGCCAGTTCATTAGCCAGTCCTGAGCCAGTTCATCAGCCAGTCCTAAGCCAGTTGATCAGCCAGTCCTGAGCCAGGTTATCAGCCAGTCCTGAGCCAGTTCATTAGCCAGTCCTAAGCCAGTTGATCAGCCAGTCCTGAGCCAGTTGATCAGCCAGTCCTGAGCCAGTTGATCAGCCATTCCTGAGCCAGTTCATCAGCCAGTCCTGAGCCAGTTCATCAGCCAGTCCTGAGCCAGTTCACGGTGCAGCTTTGATGATTTTTCCTTTTGAGCTTTCTTGCTTATTTTGTTCCTGTTGTGGGTTTTGGAGTCAGCCAGCAGAGGATGGGTTCCCCCTTTGAGTCTTGGTTCCTCTTGAGGTTTCTCTCTCAAAATATAGGGAGTCTTTCCTTGCCACTGTGTAGTTTGCTGATTGGGGGCTTGGACTCAGACATGTGTAAAACATGTTGTAAAAAACGTTATATATAAAAAAATTTAACTTTTACTTTGAAATGTATCTTCACCATATCCTGTAATATGCCAAGAGCAGATGCAGTTAAAGTGATTCTAATTAATGCATGACTTGAATTAATTAGATGAATAAATAAATCAAACAATGAATGCTTTGCAATTGCATATTTGAATAGAAGTAAGATACAAATTGTACTTCCCTAGTAAATACCAACATCATAGAGTTTCCACTTGTTTATATAGTGTACTGATTAATGCTTACTTATTTACGCTATCCGCTTGGATGAACGTATGCTGCCATCATCTCTGCATGTGACCTTTAACTTTCCAGGCTAAAGTATCTAAAGGGGCTTTAGGCAAGGAACTGACACATACTGTGGTGAAACCAATCACCATAGACAAAAAGCCTTCCAAGAAACACGGTATGTCATCTATTCATGTGTGTGTGTGTGTGTGTGTGTGTGTGTGTGTGTGTGTGTGTGTGTGTGTGTGTGTGTGTAAGTGTGTAAATATTTACAAATATATGTGTATATGAAAAAGTGACTCTCAAGACAGTAAAACACATTTACCCATCAGCAATCTAGATTCAGTGTAGGCTTGCCCTGTGTTTTGCCCAGAACATTAACAAAACAATACTAAAGTTATTTTCTCTTTTTCTGTCTTGGTGGCTCACTGTCTTTTTCTGTCTGTCTCTTTCTGTATCTTTCTTTCTCTGTGTGTCTCTCTGTCTTCCTCTATGTCTGTCTCTCATTCTCTCTGTGTCTCTGTCTTTGTCTCTCTCTGGGTCTTTTTCTGTGTATATCTCTCACTCTCTCTCTTTTTCTGTCTGTTTCTGAACATTGAAATGCCGAATACTCACACCTGAATATTCTGTTAGCTTCCTTACATGAACTCTGCATTAAAATCTTAGGCCTGCCGTGGTTGTGGAGGCTGTTTATTCTGGGGCCCAGGTACACTTTCTTCAAGAGGATTCAGTTCTGTCTTGTAATTCTTGTGTTTGATCAGGCTAAGTCGGCCATCCAGCGAACTAAGCGCACCAAAAGTAGCTGGACCCAACAGAACCAGACATGCTGCAGAAAAGCTTAATCGCTGTGCTACTGAAAGAACTGGGAATTTTCGTATTTGATTTAATGAATGATTTGGTGCACTTTCAAAATATGCGGTGTAGTATCATTATCTCATATGATAAATGGAGATCTTGTGGTGTGTGCTGTCCCTCAGCAGTAATGGGTCAGGAGACACAGACAGAGACTTTTATGTTGCCTTTAAAGCACCAGTATATCACACTTACAAACATTCAATGCTACAATAATTCTAACCCATGATCAATCTCTCTCTCTCTCTAACTCTCTGTCTGTGTCTCTCAATCTCTCTCTCTCTCTCTCTCTCTATCTCTCTGTCTGTGTCTCTCAATCTCTCTCTCTCTATCTCTCTGTCTATGTCTCTCAATCTCTCTCTCCCTATCTCTCTGTCTGTCTCTCAATCTCTCTCTATATATATCTCTCTGTTTGTGTCTCAATCTCTCTCTCTATCTCTCTGTCTGTGTCTCAATCTCTCTCTATCTCTCTGTCTGTCTCTCTTTGTCTGTTTCTCTCTCTGTCTTTATCTCTGTGTCTCTTGTCTCTGTGTCTGTGTTTGTCTCTCTCTCTCTCTCTCTCTCTCTCTCTCTCTCTCTCTCTCTCTCTCTCAGCTCCTGTGGCAGTCTCAGGACCACCACCTGCTACAGAAGTAGTGAAATACTCTGTCTCTAACTCTGAGCACATCATCCCCAGCCACAACATAAAGGATATCATCAAACAATACCAAACATTGCCCTCTGAATCACCACCTGACAACAGAAGGTGTGTGTTTGGTGTGTATGTGTGTGTGTGGGGGGGGGGGGGTATATATATTCCTTTTTTGAAATCTTTTTTTTAACTGAATTTTACAGAATGTGCATATTTGATTTTCTAAATGTTTTATTAGTTTTAAGCGAAAGGACAAAAATATTTTCTTTTCTTTTTACTGAGGTTAAAGTTAGGGTTATGTTTAAGTTTACATATTTATAAAACATATGTGACATAAGAATGAATATATCTTGAAAAAGTATAAAATGTTTCTACATATCTTTCAGAAAGAATTTTAGAGTCATAGAGGCCTAATGTGCTCATAGGGTGTCATACATATTTGTATTGTTTTGTAGGAAAGAAGGCAAAGTTTATGTGAAAAAAATTAATCCACATGAGGAGGCCATGCATATCCTAAAAACTCAGATGGACAACCCACCACCTAGACAGGTGCTAAGAGCTAAAATGGTTTCAGATTATTGTTATTTCTTTAAAGACTTAATAAACGAGTGTGTGTGTGTGTGTGTGTGTGTGTGTGTGTGTGTGTGTGTGTGTGTGTGTGTGTGTGTGTGTGTGTGTGTGTGTGTGTGATTAGAAACAAACACCAGCCCCTGTTACTGGGCCCAGACAGCCAGGCCTTACACTGACCAGGAGTAATAAAAAAAAGGCACCAGAGCCTCCATTAAATATACCACCACCAGGTAAGACACACACTCACACAGTCTCATGTACAGGTAACAGAAAAACACCAGTTCAGACATCCAGCAAATCCATGTTCGTGTTTAAAATATGCAACTGTGTGTGTGTGTGTGTCTAGTCTCTAGAGATCTGCCTGTAGAATCAGAAACCATCCAAACACAGCTGCATCGCAGCACATCTGAGGAACATTACACCTACACCAACGTACTGTGGAAGATCTACCTCAGGAAAGAGGTGTGTGTGTGTGTGTGTGTGTGTGTGTGTGTGTGTGTGTGTGTGTGTGTGTGTGTGTCTTTCATTTACCTTATTTGTGTGTTTGAGGAGCTTTTGGCAGGTAACAATAAGGAGAAATTTGTGACAAAACATGTATGTGCATTTTGTATGAAACCCAAAATCATTTTGTAAAAAGAAAAGTTGCCATTTTACTTACCTGCCAAAAACATATTTTAGTTATTCAGGTTAATAAACATATTTACACATAAACATACAATGCCCTTCATAAGTATTAAAGCAATAAAATTAAAATAGTCATTTTTGCATATTCACATGACATTTGCATTAAAGCTGAGGGGTTGAATCTGAGGCAGATAAATGCTCTTTTTTAGGTGTTTTTCCCCAAAGACAGCTGGAATCATCCACTGGTGCTGGACGTGATATTCAAACAAGTAAGTGCAACACTGCCTCCATCTGTTGCTACTGGGGAATTACAAATGTTGCTCTGAAGCCTGTTTTATTGTGTTATGGTCTTTTTTATTACTTATTTGAGTAAGTACAGTCATTAGGCAGGTAATTTATTAATAATGAAATTAGCCCTAATAGTGGATGAATGAATTTTGATATTTCCTCAGAGGGTTTGAATTTTGAAGTCCCTGTTTCCCCCAATTTTGTACTGTCATCTTCCCTCAGATTGTAAGTGACACGTATTCAGAGGCCTGTGTGCGCATTACCAAAGAGGAGAGGCTGAAGATGAAAGCTTTGTTTGGTGAGTGGACTTCAAGTACGAAGATGTTTTGCTAAGTTGCCACTGAGGTCCTCTGTATAAAAGAGAAAGTGTGTGTGTGTGTGTGTGTGTGTGTGTGTGTGTGTGTGTGTGTGTGTGTGTGTGTGTGTGTGTGCGCGCGACAGTGCAACACAGAATAGAGCAGAATGCGGATATTCAGGATGAGGGTGTCAAGAAGACCATTGTCACAGCTGCACGGGAATCATGGGCGATTTATTTCTCTTGCCTTTTCCCTGCTTCAGTGAGTACTAGCCAGAAAAAGAAAAAACAAATTACCCTGCATAATTTGTGGATCACATGACCACATAATTTGTGGATCACATAACCACACGCATTTGTCACTGACAGCGTCTCGGGTCAATAAGATGTCATACTGCAAATGCTTTGTTCATGCGTGTGCATTCCGCAGGGCAGCGTGGGTACTGGAATCCAGGTGCTGGCTGTTTCTCATTCTGGTATCAGACTGCTGAAAACCGTGAGGAGCAGCACCACTGCCCCAGACTACTTCAGAGTGCTGCGTTCATACAGGTACATTACAGAACCATCCATAAAACGAGACTATTTTAGCACCGGAAGCAATGCTACACTAGCAAAATGATTGGCGCAAAGTCAAAGTCCATGAAAAGATAAGCAAGATAAAACTCCATAAAACGAAGAAACCATGAGAGGAACCAAGAGTCAAAGGGGGAGCCCATCCTCCTCTGGCTGGCACTGGACATCACAACTACTAAAGAAGAAAATGAGTAATAAGGACAAGTAAACAATAGTTCTGGGTTCATAGAAGCCCTAGTCTGAGTTAAATGAGTGTAAATGTGTCCAAGGAACAGTGCTGGAATGAGCCAGGAACCGTGAGGTGAAAAGGTGAAGTGACAGCATAACAACATACCAATTTACTATAACTCTCAATGCCCATGAACCCCCAGATCCTATCAGGTCTGAGTGTCAACCATTGACAAGAAGGTTATTCCTTAGCTTGGGAGCTTTATAGTAAAAGGCTCTGGCCCCTGAAGTAGAGCCTGCTCCTCTTGACATAACAATATATAGCGGATCATAATAGACCAAGAGTTCATAAAGGTACTGTGGACCAAGACTATTCAGTGCTTTGTATGCTGTTAGAAGTATTTCATAATCAATATGAAATTTTACTGCAAACCAATGCAGTGTAGCTGAGATAATAATAATATAACTGACATTTCTAGTTCTAGTAAGGTGTTTAGTTGAACTGAGGCTTGTTAATGCTCTTAGTGGTACAACCAAACAGTCCAAATTGGATGTGATAAATGCATAGACAAGCTTTTCTGTATCATTTAATGATAGTACAGGATATTTCTTATCTTTGCAATGCTCCTGAGGTGGAAAAAGGCTGTCATAGAAATACTATTTGCATGAGTTTCAAATTAGATACTGGAATCCATAATTACACAGAGACTGTTAACTGTTAAATGTGATGTAATTGGGAGACCATAAAGGTTTATTACGTAATCAGAAACATTGTTCCTGGCTGCTGGGGGGCCTAGTAAAAGGACTTCTGTGTTGTCAAGATCAAGAGAGAAAAGGTTTTTCAACATCCAGTGCTCATTTACTTGACACATTCCTTCAAGTCCTTGACATGTTAATAACACACAGGGTCGAAAGTCAACAATAGGTCATTAACTGCTTTAATCAGTGCTGTCTGTACGGTTCTGAGGCCTAAACCCTGACTGGTTGACTTCATGTCATACCAAACCAAACTAAGTGAAGCACAGAATATAGCTATTTATTCAGGGATAAATAGACAGTGACCAGAAAGCAATCAGGAGACCAGAAAGCAATCAGAACAATGGTGAACTGGTTAGGGTGGGAAAGCAGGCAGGCAAAAATACTGAAACAAGCCTAGAAAACCAAAGAGATGTCTCAGATTCAGTTGGGATAGAGAGGGATGTATGTACATGTGAGTGTAAAGAAGACAGAGAAAAGATGTAAAGAGTAAAGAAGTCATAACACCAGCTCTATCATGACACATGGAACATGCCATCCCAGCACCGGAACCAGACAGCAACATCTGACTAGCTGCTGCTGAAAAGGAACACAATTTGGCAGGGACAGTTTGAAACACGCCCCCCATCAGTTTCTGTCTCAGCTGTGGCCCTGTCAAGATATCATAGGCACTGAATCTGACAGTATTTCTCAGAGCCATATCACTCCTGAGCTTCCCAGTACTGCCAGGGGAGCTGTAAACATCCATAGCAAGAGGAGGAGCTTTGTGAAGTGCAGTGTCAGCCAAGATGACCAGAGTGTACTGGCCCAAGAGGGGGGTCATGAAATGTGAGTGGAACATAGATGCTTCTACTTAGGACAGACCATTCATGGATCTCAAAGCTGAACTTCTGGCAGCCCAGGCAAAAGTGTCTCATAGAGGGCCAAAATGTGGAATGCCAATGACAAGAAATGCCTCAACAGTTGGTTCTGTCCTTTCGCTCGACTCGTGGCAATCCAGACTCCAACTGATAACAGCAGAAGTGTCTGTTTAGTCAGCGTCACAAAGAAACAGAGGTCAGCGATGTTGGAATGCAAAGCCTGGAACCACCCAAGACTGGTGTGAGTGGCAGAGGGAAGTTTGGGTTTATTCCACAAGGAAACAATTCAGTAACAAAGAGCTTGATGTAGAGACTCAGAGTCAAATTACAGGCAGGATTGGGGCAGAAGTCATAAAACTTAATTAAACTAAACTAATCAGGCTGGAAAAGTGGCAGACAAAATGCAGTAGAAAGTTATGACAACCAGCTCATTAATGCAGCTGGGCAAGTTACAGCAGATAAGTTACAGTGTCATGTGTCAAGTGAGCTCATAATGGATCCTTATGATGAATTCCACTGCAGATGATGAGGAGATGGCAACCAGCAGGGGGCGCCGGTCAGCAGGGCTGTGATAATGAGTACCAGAGCACGTGCAGGGGTTGTGTGTACAAGGCAACACAAACTTATTGCCATGTTTGCATTTCTCCTCTTTCTTCTTTTTCCTGTTCCTCTTCCTCTCCCAGCTATGCAGACATCCTGTTTGTGACCATCCCGTCTCCGAACATGCTAGAGTTCAACCTGATGAACGAGAAGCTAATCCTGTTCTCAGCCAAATCCCAACATATCAAGCACATGGTGGACCTCTTCATCTCACATCTCAAAAAGGTGAAGAGTGCTGGAAGCAGTGTCCACCTTCCTCAGCCCTGCTTCATTTTCTTCTCCCCAGTTCCTTCCCTCTTTTTGACTCCCTCTTCGGTGATCTCATAGCATTTTCCTCTATTCCTGACCTGGATTTCTCATCCCTACCCCACAGTCCAGGATACAAACTACTGCACTAAGCGTGCAAAGGGCAGAAGATAGTACAACATGCCAGTATACCTAACTTAATTCAACTGGCATCATTGTGGTTTACTTCTACGTATAATAAAAAGCTTGTTTGCCTTCCTTCAAATGGTCACCTCCAATTCTCGCACTCTGTCTTTTTTTTCCCTACTTTGCAGGATTCGGAGTATGTAGTAGCCGAGCGGAATTACATTACAGAGGACCGAGCTCTGCTCAGTTTCCATAAAGGAAACATCATACGCTTGCAGGCTGTGGATGGACTAGAGGAGGGTGAGATGTAGTACTTTGATCTCTTGTTTTTTTCCCCTGTCAGGCACACCATCGCAGACAAAACACACCCACACCCACGCACACACTCACACGCGCACGCAGCAGGTCTGCTTATCGTCGCTTATCCTTGTGGTAACTTCGGCTTATATTTTTACATTGCGCTACAGTATTTACACTACTGTCAAATTTTACATTCTACATGTCTTTCAGGTCAGCTGTATGGATGTGTGGTTAAGAAAACGGTGATCTACCTAGAGGAGGTAAAGCGAGGTGCTGCAGACTTTGGTAAGCTGTATTCCTCCGGGTCAGAGCCCTTTTTAGGACTTTCTAACTTCTGAATCTGACATGCTTGAAAACCCTATAGAGCAAAGGTCCAAAGCAAAACTCAAAAAGACTTTAATAAAGTGTTGGGCTTCCTAGTGTGCAGGTGGCCTTTACTGATTAATCTCTCAGTAGTGATGGACAGTCAAGAGACATCTTGGTTTGAGAGGAAATATCTGTCAGCATAATGGTAGTTTGGAAATTTTAAGGGAAAATACTTTAAAAGGACTTCAGAGGTTTAGCGTCTTTAAACTTCTAATGTAAACCTAGTTTTACGATAAAAGCTAGCTCCATTAACTTTTAAACTTCTAATGTAAACCTAGCTCTGGGGTACAAACCTGGCTCAAATAACTTTCTGTTGTTCTGTTGAGTTCAGATGTGGAAGTCACTTCAACACAATTATGTTGCATAAAGTCACTTGAAGATGAGCTCAAGAGACATTCTTACTTTCAGGGAAGGCAGCCATAGACAGTTCCTTCAAAGACAAACCTTCTGGTAGACCCATGCAGATTAGATCTGAAGGCTTAGAGTTGGCCAGGAGGCTAAACCTGAGTTTTTTGCCAGCAAAAGAAATAAGAGTATCACTGCT
>NC_137514.1:14862500-15132500 GCF_041902795.1 Electrophorus electricus | reverse complement strand
ACATTTTATGTACATTTATAATGCCATAATTCTGCTTGCACTATGAACCTTTGAGTTGCTGCTATTTTAGTACCAACAATTCATCTCATAGCTGGTGGATTCAATATTATATTGGGGCAAAGAAAATATTAGGTATTAGTGTGAGTGTCAGGTCTTTTTCTAACAGCTCGGGGATGTGTTTTATTTAATGGTCCAATAAGATATTAGAACCTTCCAGTCTCTTTAATCAGCTTTTCTCTGGTGGACCATAAAAAGCTTTGAACTTGGTTGCCACAAACTATATTACACAAGTTTATTTAGTATTTAGTACACAAAATATTTAGTATTAACTAAAATGTTTAAATAAGTTCAGGTTTAACCCCATGATCCTTATGTGACCTCTCTCACATTTTGTCTGTATCTGTAGTCATGAGCTGGCAGAATATATTCCAGCCCAGCTGTTTAGCAAACAGGGACCACAGCAATGGATGCACCTGGTCACACAACACACCCACGCAGTGCAGAGCCTAAGCCCTCGCCAGGCCAGATCACAGTTTCTGGGTACTCTCACCACACACACCTAACCACACACACCCACACACACATATTCAGACTGGCATAAGCTATGTTGAGTTGGTCTTTGGGTGTTAAGACCTCTTTGCCTGTCCAAAACTTAATCACAGCTGGAAAAATTACATTTCCAAAATCTGAGCTTATCCTCCCTTCATCGCTCAAGCATTTAATCGGTCTTCAATGTTAGAATTGTGTTAGGAATACCCTTATGGCTTAATGTGTGTGTGTGTGTGTGTGTGTGTGTGTGTGTGTGTGTGTGTGTGTGTTTGTGTGTTTCTTCCAGCATTGGTGTGTGTGTTCCCCATGTTTGGATCGTCCTTCTTCTACATCCTGAGTAGCAGCAACAGTGCTATCTCCACCCCCTGCATCCTGGCTGTCAATCAAAATGGCCTCCACTTCCTCCACAAAGACACGCACGTGAGTCCCACCCACACAGCATTTTACAAAAAAAAAAAAAAGTGATGGAGTGTCAAAACTTATACATAATGGTATAATTGGAACATTTTTTACTATTAGGCCAAACATTGTCCAAATTCATAGAGAAAATATGCCACTTTCACTGCTCTCTCAGTAATGTGATCATTTCTCTGGTTGCAGGAGGTTTTGGTGAAATTTCCACTGAAGATGGTCCAGTCCACACACACCCAGAGGCCTAGTGTAGGGACAAGTTACCCTTATGTGGACATCTTACTGGGGGACATGACTAACCAACGGACCACGCAGTTACAGCTTGAACAGGTGATACATGCACTCACTCACGTTCATAATTTAACGACTTATGTCATGTTATAATTTCTGCCATTCTGAAATGTTACATCTTTAGGGACTGGAGCTATGCCGGGTCATTGCCATGCACGTTGAGAATCTGCTGTCACTTCGAGAAAAGAGGCTCACCCTGCCTCCAAGTGAAATCACCCTCCTCTAATGCACATATGTAAAATATCGTGTAGTTAAACATATATGTAGTGACCTCACCCATTTCACGTTACTTGGTGTTCGCTGAACTTTCACGGTAGGTACAAGCTCAGGGGTTGGTTGTTCTCATTTAATAGAACAATTAGGTCTGCTGACATATCAGTGAAGAATAGAAATGTTTAGGAGCTTCCCCCATTTCTGATTCTTTATACTGACCAACAATGCAAACAACTGATGCATATGATTAACGTACACGAGAGAGTAAAATGAAAACAGTAATGTTCTCTGAAAGTAAAATGTCCTTCTTGAGCTTGTGCATACATTCACTGCATCTGCCCATCTTTCAAACAGATACAGCAGACATTTGTAATGTTGCAAATGTGGTATGTCACTTATTTTTGTTATGTTCATTTCCCTTCAACATCTGTTGGAGCTTTTAAAGGTTTTTCTTCACATATCTTCGATGCAGCAGACCAAATCAAATAGTTTTTAAAACAATTATGTGGTTGTAAGGATATTTCAGAAGAACTGCACTGGCTTAGGTGGAGCTATAACTACAAGCTACAAGCTATAGCTTTACACATTTCTGAACAATGTACTCAAACCATCCAACATCTTCTGTAATGAAAATCTCTCAAATCTGATTACCTCTTAATTACAAGCATTTTGTAAAGACTGTATATACTTGATATATCAAATGACCTTTAATTAGCACAGAATTTATTTTCCATATTTTCAGAAGTGAGATTACCTCTAAACTTAAGTCTTAAAGTCTTAAGTTAAGCCTTAAAACCTCTTTCTGCAAGTTTTATATGAATGCACATGACTAGTTTGATGTCATGATGAAACGCAATGTATAAAAAGCTTTTTTGTATGAAATTCAACTTATACATATATGTATATTAATAATTATTTTGGGTTTTTTCATAAGATTCAATACAAAATGAAGCCACGTTTACATAAAGTCAACTAGATTGTGAATTTACAATTGTTTACACACATACAGATGCACACAAAAAACAATGAAAACAGTGTTACTCAGGATAATACAAAATAAATCAATAACATAAAATGTATTTATAACGCATATTCTTTCACTTTTCCCAAGACATTTATATGCTTGCACACTGTCAATAATAATTTAAAGCCTCGTTTATTACACTCCTGTAAAAGAAGGATTCACACACAAGCACTTTGTTTATTAATTAAAACTGTATCTGAAGATTAATTAAATGTAACGATAGTCAACTTTTCTAAACAAATTATTATAAATACTGGAAAGTTCTGAAAACACTGGAAATACTGGAAATGTATCATCTCAGTGATTGTATTTCATTGGATCGCTTAGAAAGCAAAAGATTTGAAGTATCGCAAAGCTAACTATGAACTTATTTGCACATTTGATTCAAATTACATCTTAAATCCCTAATAAATACGATGACACGGTGCCATGGAAACGCCATAATCTGTTCTAATTGAGTTGATATGCATCATTGTTAGTCAAAGGCCTCTGTTGTAACTGCGAAAATCACATTATTTTAATTATATAGGGCAATGACTAAGTGATATTTATTTATAGTGCACATTTAAAATGCTGTTCATCCAAAGTGCTGCACAGAGGATATTAGAGAAGTACATACGTAAAACATAACGTAAAAAAAAAGTTTTGGGTTTTGTTTTTTTTTCCATCTCGGGAGATACTGGTAACTCATCCTTCTTCCTCCGCTCGGCCTTCTGCATTCATGCCTTTAGCGGATAGAAGCATTTAGCAATGAACAGGCTTTCGCATTTCGAATGACACTTGAGATTAGACTGGGGCCTAATAGATGAAATTAGGTTGTGCCAAATGCAATTCTAATTACAATTTTTTATAATCCGGCTTCTTCAAACATTTTATTTATTATAAAATTTAGTAATTGTTAAATATATGGGGGAAAGTTACAAAAATAACATTAATGTGGTATTTTCCACAGTTATTCAGCAGCCGTAACCGTGCTATTAAATTGCTTAGCTTTGTAATTATTATAAACTAATATAATGTAATTATTATAAACTAAAAATGTCATATTTCAGCAACAGGGTTGTCAGTGTTTATACTTCTAATCTGCCAATAGTCTACCTAAACAGCTTTAGCTGTTGGAGCATGCGCACTACTGAAAACAGTTTATCTTACACGAGTTTATTTTGTTCTCCAGTCAGTTTTTTTTTTACGCTGCCATTATGCCTTGGGTAGTTTATCTCCATTTCACGAGTTAGTTTCATCATGGGACGTTTTGCACTTGTGTGACAGGTTTGCGCCGCTGGTCTTGTCTGCCATTTACTGTAGTTGCTCTGACGTTAACGGTCTGGTTTACAGTCCGCGGCGTTTCCTAGCAAAGCGGCCCGTGTTGATGTGAGCCGTAGCTAACGCTAACTAGCAGCAATACCTCGCGTTCGCCAGCTATCCAGCTTTCACTGTTTGTTAAGCCGAGCAGGTGAAAACGAGAATACATTTCGGGCTGCCCCTCTTAACCAGTCGCCCTTTAAAACCAGCCAGGCTATTCTAATAAACAGTAAGCTGCAACCTAGCTGGCTAACGTTCGCGCACAACGCTAGCCACCGAAATAGCTTAGCAACGCAGTCAGCGCGCGACGTGCCTGGAGTCACGTCACGTCACTTCACGTGTGACAAGCGTTAGCCCCTGCAGCTCGCGCGCTGGTTAGCAACGTAGCGGACTTTTGAGAGTAAGGAGTTTAATATGGGTACATGAAACACGGTTTATACGGGCATAAAGGTCATTTGGGGTAGCTGCCGGGGAAATGGCTGCAAACCACTTCACGGATTTGCGGGAGAAACTGAAGTCTATGACGCCGCACAGGGACAACTACAAAAAAGTTTCCCACCACCGCGACGGCGGCAGCGAGAAGCGCAAGTATCAGGACTCCGGGGACGAGGTTTGCGAGTATGAGGAGCTCCGCGAGTCGGAGGCCCGCAAAGTGAAAGGCGGGATTACACAGGTTTGTGTCTTTACACCGGAGGAGTGTACACGCATAGAGGAAAAGATAGACGAAGTGGTCGCCAATGGGAACGAAGGACTGTACAAAGAACACACGGTGGACCGGGCGCCGTTACGGAACAAGTATTTCTTTGGGGAGGGATACACGTATGGCGCACAGTTGGAGAAACGGGGCCCCGGGCAAGAGCGGCTGTATTCTAAAGGAGAGGTGGACGAGATTCCCGGTTGGGTGTACGAGCTTGTCATTAACCGATTAGTGGCTCAGGGTGTCATAGCGGAGGGCTTCGTCAACAGCGCCGTGATCAATGACTACCAGCCCGGCGGGTGTATCGTGTCTCACGTGGATCCCAAGCACATCTTCGAGCGGCCCATCGTGTCGGTTTCGTTCTTCAGTGACAGCGCGCTCTGCTTCGGCTGCAAGTTCCAGTTCAAGCCCATCCGCGTGTCCGAGCCCGTGCTGTACCTGCCCGTGAGGCGCGGGAGCGTCACTATGCTCAGGTATGCATCTAGCAGGGATGGGTGTTTCTGTCTCTGTAGCCCGCTTTGATTGGACGCTGACCGTTTGAGGATCAGAAAGGTTTGAAATTGACTGCTTTGATTGCTGTTTCAGTGGCTATGCTGCTGATGACATCACACATTGTATCCGGCCTCAGGATATTAAAAAGAGACGAGCCGTCATAATCCTCAGAAAGTGAGTAAAGTGGCTGATCGCTGAACACTAGCTAAGTAGTGAAACATGCAACTGTTCAGCAATAACCCCACTCCAAATTATGAAAAGACATCTTAATGTGGAAGCCCTCTAAGTAGTGTCGGAAGAATATGCACTTGCCGTGTAATATCGATCATGGTGTTGCCTGTCTCTACCCTCATTTCAGGACAAGGCCAAACGCCCCCCGTCTGGAAGCAAACAGCATGAGCTCTTCCGCCAACTCCCTCACGGAGAGACGCCGAATGCTCAAAGCAAAGCGCTCACACCGCAAGGCTGACCCCAACGCCGCACACAGGTAGGTCAAACTAGCCCTAAAGTATAGATAGAGTGAAGCTAGCCTGAACGGGTATGTAGTTTCACAGTCTCTCTTAAAGGAAATGTTTGCCAAAAATCTAATTTACACAATATTTCACTTATCTGAAATGTAGTTGATCAGCCAAGCCATGTGTCTAACATTTTCTTTGTTATTTTTAAATTAGAGCTAGGAGGCTGGTGTAGCTAACAGGTGTTGAAAGCAGTTTCACCCAAAATCGTTTCTATAAATACATCCACGGGTTTTCACACAGTTGTCAAAAAGCATTCAGTCTTATGTAATGTCATACAGACTTGCTGATGTAGTTTATGATATAAGGTCAGCACTGTCTAATGTTATAGGGCAGTCATATTGGGTAACCAGAATCTATTGTCCTTTTGAGACAGTGTTATACCGGAAATACAGATGATAATTTAGTTTGAATTTATTTGAATTTAAATTTGTAAATACAGTCTATCCCTGGCATGGGATTATGTAGTTCAGCAGTGTCATTTGCTATATGTATATGAAGATTTGTGCAGGAAGTTATGGAGAAGAGTTTGGGAGAATTGTCTTCCCATACTTTATAGCATCAGTAGTGTGTTGGTCACTAAAAGCCTTTTGTGAGTGCTGATAGTGGAAAGCACTCAGACTTATCTGTTTTGATGGTGTCTCATGTACACACAATTTCACAAGCAATATGGTCAATGTTTCACAGTTTCCTGAAGTAAATGTCACTCTAGCATCTCAGAATGACATTTGATGACCTGCATTTGAACTGATATGAAAGTTGAACTGTAATTTATAGGAGACCCAGAATTTGACCTAATAGTAGTGATTTGTGCTTATAAGTGTCTCTTTCTCTCTCTGTCTCGTATATCCCCCTCTAACTCTCTTGTTCCCTCTCTGGTTCCCAGGCCTCGTATCCTAGAGATGGACAAAGAACAGCAGAGGCGCTCGCTGTTGTCACGGCAGCAGAGCCACGGTGACGGCGGCTTGGAGAACTCCTGGCGGACGGCAGAGGCTGCTTCGCACTACACACCACCTCACCGCGTGCCCACCCACCGCCGGGTCAAAATGAGGCGTCACTGAGACCCCTCCCGGAGCTGTATTGCGGCCGCTGGCGGAGACCCCCACCACCTGACACCCTTCTTGTGGAAACCTGATTCTTCTAGGCTTATGGAGGCTGATGAGCTCAAGTAGAGGGTTTCACAGATTACCATGGACAAGGCAGAAGAAGCTGGACTGCTTTGAGTATTACAGAAGACCTGACCTGTCAACATAGATATATACAAAAATTCTAGCTTATTAAAAAAACAAAGCCCATAGAATTCAAATTCAATTTTACCAGTATGCAACTTAAAAGGAAAGAATGTTGATAATATGGTATTTTTACAGCAGTGGGGTGTAAAGGTGTGCTGTTATTTATGTGTATGTAAGCCTGTTGTTGGAATGGGTGTGGTAAAAATGTGTGTATGCAGTGGAGGTTGTTCCTCGGTGCTCCGAGGTTCAGTTGTAGAGCATTCTGCTTATGTTGAGCTTTCTTATTGTACATTTGGCTTTCTCAAGCATTGTTATGAACAAGCCTCAGCAGCAACACAATCAAAAACAAGAAGAGTAGATTCTGTTTAAGCAAAACAAGACAACAGCTATGGGCTGCTAAATATTATCACTCCCTGTGCTTACTGAGGCTGTAGCACCTTAAATAAATAACATTTGGGGCAGGATCAGTGACAGTGTTATGTCATTGTAATATCTCTCTTTCTTATGAGCTTGAAGGAAATCTTTGCTAATTTGAAGGTTTTCAACATTGTTTACTTGTCACGTGCGTTCTGTGTGGGTGGGGAGTAGAGATGATTTTGCATATGCATGTCTCCTGGAAGTATTCAAGTACTCTGCTTTTTATTTGTTGTTTTTTGGTGGCGGTGTGGTTGTGGGTGCACACATGAGCAGTTGACTCCAGTTGTCACAAGGCTACCACTGTAACACAGGCGGTGCAACGCTTGCAGCTCCTAACTCGGGAGGTGTGAACAGTAGTCATAGCATTTTGTCCCCATCCAATAGGTACTCTTGGGATAGTAATTGTGGTGGTACTGGGGTCAGTGAATGTTTCCCTAAGACTCAAAAACACATGGATATATGCAAAAGTTTGTTTTTATGAAACATGCATATTAGTATCTCACACCTCTGCCATCACTAGCATGTTTATTTCTCACTGTCCTCACCATTTGCTATTTATTTTATATCTTGATTTGTTTCTCTGCCCCCCCCCCCCCCCCCCCCCTTAATTTCCTTTTGTGGTTTTGAAGAAACTGAATGGTAGCGGTATGTATGTTGTTCTTCCCAAACACATTTCCGTTGGAGACCTCAAAGTCCCTTTGCTGGGAATCCTGAGTTCGGACAGTGCCAACCACTTACTTGCTGTGCTGGTCCCTTAAATCAAAATATAAGTTCCATATTAATTGTATACCCTTTACAATAGTAACTTTGCAAAAAACACATGTAGGCTTTTTCTGGTCAACCACAGTAGGGAAGGAGTAAAGTTACTCTCTTACCTGTTGCAGACTAAAGTTCAAATGGAGTCTGGTAACATTTTACAAGGTCAACTATGAGCTTGGCTATTCTACTTTCTGTCCCTTGTGTGAGATGGAAAAATGGCTTTGAGCTAATAAAATCTCACAAAGGACATTTCCCATGTGAGATTGGGTATAATTTCAAATGAGCTTTTTTGTGCTTGTAATGAATTTATTTCTTTTTTTCATTTTTTTTGAAAAGTCAAATACATGTGAAAGACTACAGTTTACTGTAATCGCGTGTGTTTGCATCAAAGATGTAAAGGTTTGAGAAGAGACGTACTTAAGGAGAAGCTATATAAACGTTTACACAAAGGGCTCGTGTGGAGTGTTTGTTTTCAAATTCTGAAGCCTTTGGATTTGAGTGTATTCTATTAATCAGAGTTCACTGACCAGACAAGATGTTGCCCATTTTCCAACAGGCACAACAATGTGATGATTCAAACTTTTAAGTTACTTAAATAAATGCACTTTGAGTCTTGCATTTTAAAAATTGTAGTTATACCACTTTCATGTGTTCTTTTTTATAGTTCAGTTTCTCTTTGAATCATTGTATTTCTTTTCTCAGTAAAAAGAAACTTCATAAGGTTTTCAGTCCAGTCTGCTCTTTGATGGTTTGGTGGTGACTGACATTCCAAGAAGTAGCTAAAGATTTTACAAATATCTCCCTCTATATGTTGTATTATAATCTGTAGTTCCCCTGAAAAAAAATGGTTTAATTTTTAGAAGAATGTCCTGTAGAAACATGAGGCAAAAGAGCAGCTCATTGTGGAATCTGCATTAAAAGTCTAAAAAACGTTTACCTAAGTGAATCTTTCGAGGTAGTTAATTTAATGTAGTTGCAGACAAATAAGTCCAATTATTGGATGCTACAAATCCTGAGAGACATGCAGAGAAGTAGACTTAACAGACGAGTGAACGGTAACGTGTAGGCCACTAATTAAATTAAACACTATTGTTAAATTATTTCGTATTATTAAAACTCCGCAGTACAAAAAAAAATCAAGAATACGCGCTTTAAGTTCCAATAATGCGATAATATAACCCACTAACAGACCGATTGCAACAAACTACGACTGGTGAGCGTTTGTCAGATATAGGTTATGTAAATGTCGCTACTTCCAAACTGAAGTATTCAAATACTAATAATAGCTGATCCATAACTTTGTGTTCAAACTTTATGATTAACGTATGCGTGATTCTTTATATCTCTGGCAAGTCGCACATATCGACGTTATGGGACAAGGTGATTTGACAGGGGGCATTTTAAAGTGCCAGGAGTTACGGCTGGTGCTGATGCTGTGCTTTCAATTCCTGACGGTCACCAGATCTCCATTCATGTTCTCATATTTTAACTACTAAAAAATGGTTAAGATACAGGTTAAGCAACAATTTTTGATCTAACTAATAAATTAAACCAATAAAGCTTTATTTCCTACTTCTAACGTGAACATATTTTCATAACACATCCGATGGCTTTTGATGGCTGGTGCCACTCGTGAGAGACAGATACCGACAATATTCAAGAGGTGCCACTCGCGGTGGTTTAACTAGGCTGATCGTGTCAATAACATGAACACACGTTAATAATACATCCTATTTAATACATCTTTATTTTTGTTAAACTAATGTGCTCTTAACTGTTTACCACTGTAGCCCGAGTCCCTGAGCAAAGCCTGCTGTAATCTAAATGCGAGCTATTACTACTGTTATCGTCACATAACATTCTGCTAATAGCTAACTGGTGGCAGAACAATTAAGAAACAAAAGCTGATCTACATTTCCACCTTCAGATCGCACTTCCAGCGAGTACGGTGGTCGATGCTCGGAGCCCCTGAGATGCTTACAGAGTGCATCTTCACAGGCAAGCGAGGTACCACAATCACGTGATACGTGCCAATTCCGGAGGACGTGGCGTGATATAGTATGGCATTTTTAAATATTTGTTTGTTTATCTATCTATCTATCTATCTATCTATCTATCTATCTATCTATCTATCTATCTATCTATCTATCTATCTATCTATTTATCTATCTATCTATCTATTTATTTATTTCTCACGTTGCCTATTGCTACTGTCAACCAGAAATCTCGCAGGAAAAACTGTAGCCTTTGTTGAATTTTTTTGATGTATTGCAGAGTGGGGATTTGATTGCGTGATTGTTTCTGGAGCAACGGTGGGAATGCAGTTGCAAGATAATTGGTAAGTGTGCGTATATTTGATTAACTGTCTGTTACCTGTCCTGTTGTAATTTCAGTTATGTTGTCTAATTTTAGAATTTTCATCAAAGAAACAAGTCACTGGCACAATTACCATTATCTTAATCCAAACCTCAAGAAAATGAATAAACACGTGCGTCACCTCCTGAAGACAAACAGCTGCTCGTCAAACGTATACGTCATCGCAACCTCGCCACGCAATTGGTCAGAACCGATGTCAATCAAAATACATCCCATGACGCAGTGTTGATGTCTAGTTCGCCATGGGCAAAAGGGCAACGTTATGGACTAGAAATAAAACGGTTTTTATTTTGTTCGAATTTGGTTTAGAATGAGTTGGATAATCATCTGAAAAGGTATGTAATATTTATTCTTAATATTAAACCAAATTTGTCGGTGTCAGATACTTGACTGGCTTGCTAGCTATCAAGTTAGCAGTTGCTAACAACAACATAAAAGCTACACTGGAGGCTAAGCTCACCTAGCTCACGTTAGTTGGTGGGAGCTGTTGGCTGTTACTAAGATCGGTTTTCTGTTACCCTATTGTACTTAACATTCGCAGCGTTTTGTGGCAGATTTTGCTCCAGTTAGAGCTAGTTAACTAGAACAACGATCCTTACAAACAGATAGCAAATAGTAGTCATATGGCTAGCTAGCTAGCTAGCTAAGACAGTTTTTCCTTGGGTGGCAGACAATCTTTCGATACATTATATAATCGCACTCGGGACCAGATAACTAGGTTAGTTTACCAAGCACTGTATGCAGGTATGTTTAACGTTAATTGTATGCATAATCAGCTCTATTTAACGGTAGCTAAGATATGTGTGCTATGCGTAAAGATGGTTAAAGACAAAAATGGCAGTTCCTGTCTCGTGAGACAGCTTCATATGTCTTCAGATTAACGTGTGAAATTGTCAGGGATGTGTTTGTGCAGGACGTTTACTAAAGAGTTTCTAGAAGAAAAATGCTTTCTAATTTTAGCTAAGATAAATTAGCTACGTAGCAACCGCATGCGGAATTTGTTTAAAATAATCTTGGACTTGTGATATACTAGACAAGCTTTCGGCCCTCGTAACACATTATTGCCTTTCGACCAAGGGAGGTTGACATCTGAACCGAGATTGTTATACTAGTGTGATATGCACATCAGGACAGCTACCACTGTAAAAGATCGCCTGTCAGTAACCTTTGTTATTGGTAGGTTAGTTATTTAAGATACATTTCTTACGACTAGCCTAATGGCGCACTTGTAAAATATTTTTTCCAGATTATAGCAGCAATTAGTCTTGCCTAGTTAGAAATGCAATCATAGGTTACTGTAGATCTACGTTGTATTCCTAGTTTTGAGAGCTTGCTCAGTAAATTAAGCGTCATCGGACCTGCAACGATTAAACTGCATAATAATGATTCACTGTAGTGAGTGAACAGTATCTGAATCATGGCTGAATCATGTAGACTGAATCATGACTACCCTTCTTGGTTGTACACCCAATGGAGAAACTGAGCCTCCCACACATGCACTGAACTTGTTCCATGAACTATATATAATGTAGTATAGCATTGACAATAAATTGGGCTGCCCAAGGAGGATGGGTAGGGAAGGTTTCTTCCTTAATCTGTCCAGGGAGATTTTACTTGCAACTGTCGCCACTGGCTTGTTCATTAGGAATCTGGGTCCTAACATTTGTAAAGCTTCTTTGTGTCAGCATGTGTTGTAAAAAACACTACACAAATTTGACAGTTACAGTTTCACTAGGCTAGGATGGACCTATATTTAGCTTTGGTAGAGGCATAGCTTGCTGGGTTAAGTAGAGTTGAGTTCAGTGTTGAGTTCAGTCACGTGCTGCCTAAGTGATGTCCTGTGATCCTGTATTACGTGCAGAAAGATGGACGTCCACTTTGGCTATTTCTGAACCTGCCAGGTGCAGACATTAAATCTGAAGAGTCTCATCATTCGTCACAGACCCTGACCCCCTCTGTGTGTGTGTGTGTGTGTGTGTGTGTGTGTGTGTGTGTGTGTGTGTGTGTGTGTGTGTGTGTGGAGCTTAGGTTAAAGTTCACTTTTCCACTGAAGCACATCAAGTATAATGAATTCTGGTATATCAAGTAATGTAAACAATGTTGTGGTGTATGCTCAGTTACACAATCGGGTAAATGGTTTACATCTGCTGATTGGTGCACGGTGACTACCAGTGTGGTTTATTGCACATGGGGCAGTTGTCTTTAGATTAGTTGAGACTTAAGAAAGTGAAATCACTTATGAAAGTGAGGATACAGTTAAGCATATTATGAACAGGAGCCCTAAACCCAATGCCAGAAGATCAAATGTAATATCTGAGTGAACATTCATCAAATTAGTCATTTAATTAATACATTGTGACTCTATACATCTCAGAGGCCCCCTTTTTTCTGCATGAATGCATTCTGCATGGGTGGAGTTTTGTGAATGTTACACATGGATGAATTGTGCTTGGGGGAATGTCGAATATCGGAATGTTACAATGCCTTTGTAGCCCCATTGTATTAAAACAACACTGAGTAACTGATCAGCACTGTATATCTGTTCAGCTTTCCCACAGAGGTTGAAGAACTCTGGCAAGTTTTTTCCATCAGTGTGTTTTCTTCATCTTTGTTTTTTGAAAGGAATTGTTCTCTTAGCCCCTGTAACTACCTGTTCAGAACTAGGACAAATAATAAAATATAAAATATAATATCTCAAAAATATAACAGTACACTTTAAAAGGCTGGGTATCACATTTGAGCCCATTTCTCATAAATAAACCAAATAAATTAGATTACACTTTAGAATATATGTCACCTCGAATATATTTCCCCAAGCATGCAAAAGCATGTTAGGCTACCTGTTAAAAGTTGAGGCTTTACTTTTCAAGACAAATGAGTCTTCGGTTTGTGGACTCCACTTCCTTTACATCTTGTACATATAATTGAGACTTGAGGTTGGATTGTTTTGTTTTTTGCATTGTCAGATCTATGCTGTTACATCATTTTTGTCTTCAGTGCATATTGCTGCACTTCTGCCAGAGTTGCTGCCACTGATCATGCCAGAAACTAATCACTCCTTTCCTTTGAGCAGTGTGACCAAAATAAAGTCAGGGACTAACCACCCATTTCTTTGCACTCCCAACCTATACCATCAGGTCTAAGAGGCACTGAAGAGTTCCATGCTTCTCACACCTGAGTTACAATCATCAGTCATATATCAACTGCATTTCTAGCTTGTTTGTGTTTTTTCCCCTGTCCTGTCACAGACAAAGCTATGTACTATTCAAGTAAAAGGCGGGGTGAAGATGGTATTGCTGCTATCATCGACTTCCTGCTGTCAAACGCCCGACTGGTGCTTGGAGTGGGCGGGGCTGCAGTGCTGGGCATCGCTACGTTAGCTGTGAAAAAGGTGAAAGAATGGTCTGACCAATGCTAACATTACTTCTTAGCCTTGACAGTACGTAGGAGCTAATGATCCAAGCATGGTGCATGTGTGATGTTAATTGTGGACACCAGCTTTCCTCATATTAAGGTAAAATTAATTAGAGATCCACAAGAGACACTCATCTACTCACCCATAGCAAACTTTGTTCTGCTTTTGGCCACGATGTGTGAGGAACTGATGAACTGGGATATGGACATTTGTCTGGTATAGCTTGATGAACTGGGATGTGATCATGTGCCTTAGTCTCTTTGTGATGGGGAAGTGAGCTTACTTTAGTAAAAGAAGAGCAAGGACCATCATTTCATAATTCTGAATAAAAAAATCAATATTGGTGTTACTCCCAGAAATTGAGGTTAACCTGTTGGAACTATGAACAAAGTACTGTCTTTTCAGGTTTAAAAATGTCTTAAGAAATATTGTATCCTAAAATGATATGCTCCAGTTCATTCTGTTCAAGTCAGCTGGCCACTAATTTAGTATGATTTTCAATCTATCAAAATGTATTTATATAGTGCTTTTCACAGCAGATGTTGTCACAAAGCAGCTTTACAAATGTTCAAGTCCAAGCCCCCAGTGAGCAAGCCAAGGGCAAGGAAAAACTCCCTAGAGCATGAGGAAGAAACCTTGACAGGAACCAAGACTCAAAGGGGGGGGCCATTCTCCTCTGGCCAACAATGGTCACCACAATAATAACAATTTTAAGAGGGAAAATAAATAGAAAATTAAAAAGATAAGCAGTTAATGTCTAGTCCAACTTTCTGGAGGCCCTAGTCTTGTCCCAATGGTGTGCGTGTGTCAGAAACCCATCCCACAAGAGAACATCCTTTAAGGGCAACGGAGAAGTAGTTGGCTGGGGTGGAGGTGTGGTGGACTTCAGCAGTGGACATCAGAGGGTGGTGGGAATAGCCAAGGCAGCTGAGATGGGCAGAGACTCAGTAACATCATGACATCCTGCAAAAGAATGTACATTTTCTGCTACTGTGAAGTGTTTGCATAATATTATCCAGAATTCTCTGAACATAATTTTTCTTCTGAGGATGAGACAAGAACTGGGTTAAAAATGCTGATTCAGTCCTTTTGGATCTTCATCACTCAAATGTCTCTTCTGTACATAACAGCTGATAGAACGTGCTGGCCGGGCTCCTGATGATGAGAAACCTGATAAGAAGCTGACAGATAGCTGGGAGGAGCTAGGCCTGGTCAGTGCCTCACCGAAACTGCTACAAAAAGGCATTGAGGGTGTGGTCATGAAAGAGATCACTGCAGCAACCAAGAAAGGTATGCACCGACATTCTTGAGAATATTTTTTTGAGAACGTATTTCCTTCCCTATACAGCTTCCTTTTACGCAGGAGAAACTTTGACTTCACATTTTCACACACTAGTATTCCCTTTCATCAGACTTGCTTTCATTCGGGCTCTTTAATATTTACTTGCTTATTTTAAGAGGCAGAGTTTAAATGAAGTGGTTCAGGTGTACTTTCATCAGCAGTCCTGCTGAAAGTTTCATGAAGTTGGGGCGTAATGTTCCTACAAGTTCCCTCACTCTCTCCCCTTTCATTTGTGTGTATCTGTAGCCGATTTGTCCCAGGCCCTGTCCTCGTCTCCAACCCCGCCTGTAACTTTAGCTACGCCCCCAGCCGAGAGGGGCGAGCCTGAAGCAGCAGCTCGGTGCAGGCGGCTGGACCTGTGTGTGCTGACACTGATGGAGCGTCTGCAGCAGTACTATAGCTCTCGTGTCTGCCTCTCTGATGAAGAGGTGGCAAGGGCCCAGCAGCGGGCACTGGACATCGCCACTGAGATCCAGGCCTTCCTGCGCGCCAAGCACCCAGACATGCCCCTGGGGGAGATGACCTTGGCCGGGTCACTGCTTGATGACCTGCAGGTGGTCAAAGCCGACCACACTTGCCTGCTTGTGCCTTTACAGGTACTGGGGTGTGTGGCTGGGCATGTGTTAACTTGCTCTACATCTTTTCATTCAAAGCGTTTTCATGCCATCATGACCCTCAGCCATCATTCGTTATATTATTGTTTCCCAATCCAGTCACCAAGGACCCAGATGTGGTCCGTGTTTTTGTTCTGTCAGCTACAGTAACAACTGAATCAAGCTCAGAATCCCTGTTGCAGTTGTGCTGAGAGCGCCGACAGAACAAAAATATGGAAAGTTCCTAATGCCTGGGCTGGAGTACCCTGCATTGTACATATTTACATAGTGTGTGTGTGTGTGTGTGTGTTTGTTTTAATAGCTAGAGCCCAGTCTCTGGACTCCTATAGCTGGAGAGGACACATTTCTGGGCCACCCTCAGTACTGTATGGTACGTCGTGAAAACCTTGAGTACTTCCCGCGCGGCCGGAGCTACTGGGACCGGCACCTTGTGGGCGGCTACCTGTCATCTCGGTCTGTCACTGAGCAGCTGGGCAAGCCGATAATGGAGTCCATGAACTGGCCGTCACTGAGCAGCACTTTGGAGTGCGAGGTCCGGCCAGTGCTCGGCTCGCCCGGGCTCAAGCTTGAGATGCTCATCCCGAGTGACTACAGTTGTAGCAACGGAGAACAACTGTTTGTCAGCGTGCTGCCCACCGTACGCCTAGGGGAAATGACACTGACAGCGCAGCCGGAGATCACTGGGTCGTTCGACTATGTCTGGTATCAGAGTCTGTACGCCAGTGAGACCGCCCGATTAGCCAGCCTCGATTGTTCGGACGGGAGGTCAGAGGTTAGGAGGAAATGCCTCAAAACACTGAAGGCTGTGTGTCGGAACTGTCCTGCTCTCCACAAGCTTATTGGCACCCATCTTAGCAACGTTATCCTGCACATGAGTGAGAAGGAGTGTGATTGGTCAGAGTCAGCCTTTGCTGATAGGTTTCAGCAGGCCATTACAGAGCTGATTGGCTACTTGGAGATGGGGGTACTGCCTAGTTATTTTAAGCCTGGTGTAAATCTTCTGCAGGGTTTGACTGCAGATGACATTGATGAGATGGGATTCATGCTATACTGTGCCGTGACTGAGCCTGAGATACTACTCATATAAAGGTTACCACATACATATGGACAAACTTATTGATGTCTTCCTTGTAGTGGGGTGAGCGTGGGCATATCTATCCACATTCAACCATACGCACTTCTACTTCCTTAGTCAAACGGGGCAAAGACGCATTCTTCCTACAGCCAGGTAAAGTATGGGCTCCAAAATGGAAATGGAAGATTTTTCCGTGTAAAGCAGGTGCATGTGCAAACAAACCTCTATGCATTGTGATCTTAATGGAAATTTCAACTATGCAGAGTTTGATGTACAAGCCAAACATTTATTGCTGGGGCTCTTGGTCATCACAACATCATAAATGAGGTCTGCCTCACCAAGCATCTTGCACAAGCAAATATTTGAATAACTATGGGTGGATACAAAGCAGAGTAAAATTGTCAGTGGGTTCATGTGAGTATTTAAATACTACATTAGCTTTTACTTGTACGTTTTTCTTTAATGATTGTAATATGTGGAGATCTCCACTAGTCTGTCCATGGGATTTAGTTCTAATTATGCAGCTCCTTTTGCTTGGCTTGATAGATATTCTTGACATTTATGAATGACAGACTGGAACTATGTCTTTTAACTCACGGTGGAAGTGTTTGACTTTGTAAAAGCAATAAAGCAAGAGTATTCTCTCAAACCTTTTTCCCCCTTCTATATAAAATTGTTTCTTTTCTGTGTACTATTCTGATCTGGTTTGGTCTTGATGGAAAACCTCAAGGCAAAGATATGTTTTGAGTAGAGGGTGTTGGCATGTAGCCTGGTTCAAAGAACAAATGTACTGAATTTTTTTCAAGGGTCTATCCACAACATTTAACAGCGAAACAGTAACCGTGCCTTTGAAAAACTATTTTAAAACTTTAAAACCTTTTTTTCTGTTTTGAGCATCGCGTAGTGTAATTTCACATTTTCACCTCTAAGCTTCATATTAGGCAACCAGCTCTGTACTAATCGCATAAATTGACATTTTAACGGTCAGTAGTATGTCAATGCTGGTGAGATGTTAAATGCTTATAAAAGTTTTAAAACAGGTCACTAGGCGTGCAATGAATGTGCTTCGCCAGACGTAGATTTCACTGTGCTGCATTTTAAAACAGCTATACTGCAATGACAAATTAATGACTGTGCGATTGCGCTATCTCGATAACAGATTGGCTATTGATATTTTCCATTCATATAATTCTTTCAAGTGCTTATTAATCCTGCGTACCGGTGCCTGACTTTACATCAATACGTGCATAAATAGAAATTCCATCTCTTGGCATTAAAAACCCTGCAGGAATCTTCAGCTGTTTTCCCAAGCGGAAACAATTTGTAGAGTCTTGAACAGTCGAGAGCACACTTGAATTCCCCCTTGTCACATGGCTGGAAATGGCAACGGCAGCTTCGATTACTGTGCTCCGTCAGCGGCTTGCAATCGCCTTGTGATGTTTATTAATGTCAAAATGAACAAAGGTTATCCACGTGATCCGTCGGACTTCCGCTCGTGTCTGTTTACAAACTGACTGAAGTTTCTGCTGCTGTGTTTGACCGCTGTGGATGTTTTGGAAGCGAGGACACCAGCTTTCTTTTGGAAGGAAAGTGTTTGGAGTTGCGCTGTGCGGACTGGCATCTTTCAAATGGCGTTGAACGGCGACATTCAATGAACTGTAGCGCTTTTCCGAATAGGTAAACTTTTAATTTTGGCAAGTCATGGGTGCGTTTCATTAAGTTTACATCTTACCATAAAATACGCTGCACGCTGACTGATTGAATAGGAACTTGCGCGATAGGTACGAGTCTGCGAAAAGCAGTTAATTTGAGTAAACCTACCTACATAAGGTGATAGATCTTTGTGTATATGTATATGTATATGTATATAATTACGATAACACCATGATCGGCTCTCCAGACCTGCTGGCTTTTACCACCGATTTCAGAGAAATACCCCCAGACTCGTTTGCACTTCCAGAGGAACTGTCGGTCCCACTCTATCCACAAGCAGGAGAGACTTCGCCCTGGTCTAAGATATCCAAAGTAAAATTTGATAAAGATTTCATTCTTATATCAGAGTTTTCAGAGCAGGTTGGTCCCCAGCCAGTACTCACAATTCCTGATGAAAGCAAGGCTTGTGGCTCGTTCAATCTGAATGACTTCTCTCTCAGGATTATGTCAATGGACTATCAGACCTCATTCAGCAGTGCAGGAGATTCCGGCTGCCCTAAACTGAATTTTGTAGAAGACTCAAAGGTAGTTCTGGGTGATTCCAGAGAAGGAGCATTTGCCTATGTGCACCACTTAACACTGTATGATCTGGAGGCTCGTGGGTTTGTACGGCCATTCTGCATCGCTTATGTGTCCTCAGAAGAGGATAAAATTATGCATAATTTCTCTCATCTGTCTGATGAGTTTTCAAAGGTTTCTGAGTGTCTGAAGACCGGAAACAGGAAAAACTTTGCAAACGAACTAGACAGAAAGCTCAGAGACTTGGAGTATACCAGATTAGTATTGCTGAGAGAGATTAGTAGAGATAGTCGAAGTAACATATCTGGCAGAGAAAACCATGAAGGACTAGAGACTAAGAATGAAGGGTCTATGAGGCAAAAAGAAAAGATGGAAGAAAAAGGAAACAGTAGATTACTGCTGATGACAGAGGAAGAGAAACCAAAAGAGAGAGACAGTTGTGGGAGCTTGGTTGAAGGTGCAGAAGCAAACAACAGAATGTCATGGCCAGATAAAGGGAACCGTGAATCAGATAGTAGCTCAGATGTAGAGAGCAATGGAGCAGCAGGAGGACAAACAGACAGTTCAGAAAGTGGGGAGGGACTTAAGCAGCTGGAGGCGATAGAGGAAAATCAAAGTACGAGATGTCACGCAGTCCTGTGGCCCAATAAACATATAGAGCTGGACAGCATAGAGAAAGCCATCCAGGAGCACAGAAGTCTTTTGAAACAAGTCACCTCCTATCCAACCAGGAAGCTCCAAGATCCAGAATTTTTGCCGTATGAGCCAGATGATGCCCCACTCTCCCTGGAGCTGGATTTGGACTGTATAGTACACTCTGAGGTCCCTGTGCCAGGGATGGAGAATGACATTTTCATGCCCAGATCTTCTCACACTCCACAGCTCCTCAGCATGAACTTGTGTCAGAGGTTTGACAAATGCCTAAAGAATCTAGAGGAGCTGTGTGATGAATACTTCCTCTGTCAGGCACTAAAACAGCTCCACTCCATCGAGAGAAACCTTCGTGGAGACCTCAGCTACCTCTTTGGTTACCAGATCACCCAAAACTTGCTCCAGCACCTCAGCTCTACCAAATTTTTATTCGAAGGTCCATGTGACTTGGAGACAAAGGCTGACCAGCAGCCTGAAGTTCGGTCACTGCCACTCCCTCATCCTTCCCAACTGCAGAGTGAACCTATAAGTCTAGATGCCTACACTTCCTGTGTGGAAATGGTGCCCATCAAGCTTGAGGTCAGCAGGAATGGGCAACCTCTTACCGAGACAAACTCTGTTCCTGCTTCACCCTGGGTTGATCCACCCCAGACCCAAGACTTGCCAGTAAGAGGTGACTGTGATGATGAGGAGGTGGCCTCCATGCCAAGAAAAGACAGCGTAAGCAGTGGGGAGAGTATTGAAGTGTTGGGAACTGAGAAGTCCTTCAAAACCCAGGGCCCACCTGTTACCATGGAGGCAGTCCCGCAGAGACCTCCCTTGTTCCCTGCCACCGTGTTGGAAGGCTGGAGACGGAGGGTGGTGGCCTGTCGGACAAACAGCGAGGACAGCATCGAGGTGCTCAGCACTACAGACTCAATCATATTGGAAGACTTACGGGCTTTCTGCCCTTCTGCAATCCATGAGGAAATCCCAGAGCAGGAAAGAGAGGAGCAAGACAAGATGCCAGGCCAGCAAGAAAAAGCTGTGGAGGAGCACATGTGTGATACTGAAGACATAGTCCCAGGAGAGGGACAGAAGTGCCAGAGTGTCCCTGGCACCCTCACTATCTTTTTAAACCCACCTGATCCTGACCTCAACTTTGTGCTCACTAAAGTCAATATGGACTCATGCACTATCACTGGCTCACTTTTCCCTGTGGACAAGGTAGGCTCTCTACCAGAGGGACCTTGCCAGCTTGCACAAGATGATTTATCGGACTGCACCACCTCCACCACCTCAGAAACTAGTGTCTCTTTGGGCCCACACAGGGAGAGGAGTTCAGGCAGGAATCTGCGAAAGTGGGCCAGGCTGGGGAGAGACGCGTTGCACTTCCTGCACCACTTCCCATTCGCCCTACATGCTGTGTACAGCCTGCTGAGTGGCAGGACTTTGGTGGTCCTGGGCAGTGAGGAAGCAGCTGTCAAACGCTGGGTGAGGGCACTGGCCATCTATATCCCTCGGCTGGGTGGGTATAAACAGAGCATCCAACCCTGGACTTCAGAACCTCTGCAGATTGCCGACCTGCTAACTTGGAAACTCGTAGGGTTTAACAGGTACGTTTAGGAGGGATGAACCAGTTAGCGCAAGATGCAACTTTTTGTGTAAGTTAACAGGAGACAGGCTAATCTAACCTAACTTAACCCAGGCCATGCATTAGTTTTCATGTGCGTGCCACATTCGGAGCTAACACTTGTGTATGGTTTTTTTTCTTTCTAGGATGGCTTTCCCTACAGTACCCAGCATACCTCTCTGCTTAGGCCGCTATAGCCGTTACCTCAGTGTACTTGATGTGGACCAGCGGTCTTTGCGGTGCCCTGCCTACAGGGGTTCTCTGATTTGTCCGCTGGTGGAGTCAAAGATTATCCATGGCGAAACATATTTCCTGCACACACAGGCCGTGATCAGCAGGCTGGTCACTAAGGCTTTCCTGCTTACGTTCTCACATGGACTCCACCATCCCACCAGCCGCAATGAAAGTGACAGGGCAGAGCGCTTCCGCTGTGACCTCCACGACAACGACATGAAGATCCTCCTCTTCCTCTCTGAGCTCATCAGGCTGCACCTCACGCAGACTGCGCCCACCGTTCTCCAATTCAGTTATACCGCCAGCACACTTTTCAAAGTCTGACACCAAATTTGATAGTATCACCACCATGCTGTAACCGGAGTGTCATGTCATCTGTGAAGTGCTGTCTGTTCCTGGGCTCAATTAAGCCCCTTTTTTATCAAGACTATTAGGATAGGATTTCCCACACCTGGTCCTGGACTGATCTTGCATTGGAGTGGTCAGTAATTTTTATTTCGTTTTAAATGCATGCAACAGCAGGATTCATTTACACAAGACAAAACTTTCTGAAACAGCCCAGAGCAATAATTTGAATAATTCTCAATCCCCAAATACCAGTTTTCCTTATGTTTACATTAATTACTGCCAGATTAGATCCACATGTGCTTCTGGTACAGCAGGAGCAGGATTGGCTGAAGCACTCCCAGGACTGGGGGGAAAAGTCTCACATTGGCAGAACATTTGGATAAGTTGGTAAACATGCACATCTTTTTCCAAGTATGGTAGAAAGGTCCATCGTGACGTTTGAGGAGGTAAACGGGTATTTTTATTTATAAAGGTGCACTTCTAAACTAGGCATACTTAATAAGGTCAGAAAACTGCATGTATTTGGTTGAATTTGTTGGATTTCCCACACGCCCTGCAAATTGGCCAATGAACAGTACAGTGATGTGTTTAGTACTGCATCATGCAAAGCTTTTCCCCACAGCATTCTTTAATTTTGGTGGCTTTTGGTTAGTCTTTATTTGTTTACATGTTAAGGGAAAAGTATGTAAATATGTAATACAAGCATTACAGGATCTTTTCAATTTTTAGGATATACTGTGAAAAGAAATTAAATTTATGGTGTTTGTGTAACTGAGATAAGAAGGCAGCTACACTGGGCAGTATTGCAGTTTGTAACCATGGCAATTTTTGAAGTTTGCTTTGAAAAAAACCCTAAATTAACAGTGTTGAGTTTCTGAGATACTGAGTGTGTGTGTGTAAACATGAGACATTTATTATTATATTGTTGATTTAAATTAATTTTATACATGTTCAATGAAGATATTTAGTAAAAAATAAAATGTTATAAAACTCATATGACCACATTAGGAGATTTTTAATATAATTTCCCCTTGGAATAAATGTCAGAAGCTGGATGGGGCAGCTTGTGTTTATAGTTGTATAAACACAAGTCCCAGGGAAGACTCAATTGACTCAAGGAAAAAAACATTTAAATTCCAGCCAACACATTCATAAACTCATGAAGCCTCATGCAACTCCCTCCAGCATTAATGACTGCCTAAATATATGTTTATTTTCAACTTGTCATCCTTCAAAGCTTCCTGTAATACAATCCCTTTCAAAGAACATATTCAAATACATAAAGTGCAGCACAAAGGTTTGTGAAAATGAAACAGAACTTAAATGAGAACAGGATACTCAATTACCGATCTGATTGACATGTTACAAAAGGTTTTATATGATGTTCACACAAAGTCTCAATAAACAGTTAAAAAAAAAAAAAAAAAAGCAAGCAAGCAAGCACCAAAAAAAAAAAGCTACCAAACATCCTTACACCGTTCCCTCCCACAGTCTGCCAGTCCCATCTCTCTCAGTCTTCACTACAATTACTTGTATAAATGCCAGCGAATCATCTCCAGGACCCTGTGTTTGTCTGAAGTCAGAAGTTGTTCCTACAGAAAAAAAGCAGACAAACCATTAAATCCTGTTTTTTTTGTTTGTTTGAAAAAGGAGTGCTTTTAGATCCTGGATTTACCATTATTCTAATATTTCATATCCTACATATAAAAGGTGAGGATGTTTCTAGCTTACCTATTTTAAAACCAGCTTCAGTCCATCCAGCTCAACACACAATTTTGTCAAATGGAATGTTGTAACACACTTATATAACACTTTTATGTCACTACAATGCAACCACAATTTTAAAAAGGCACTGGATGTAATACTCCTGTACAGCCCAATTCAAGGAGGGCCTGTTGTCCAAGCTACTCTAACTGTCCACTGTATCTTTTAGAATTGGTGAGAGAAGCCGTGCTTGGCAAAAAAAAGCTAAATTTGGCTCCTGGTGTGCAAAAAGAAGAGTTATATGTTGTGTATCTTTCTGGATATGGGGCTCCAAAGCAGATTTTTTTCAAAGTGCTGATCAGTATTTAACTATCTCAAAAGTGTCTAAACAGATACCTCCTTTAAGCCCCAGGTCAAGAGACCCTGTTTAAGCACTCATAAGAACATTGGTACATTTTTGACAATGTGATTAACAGGTATGGTAATGTAATATAATATTATGCATTATAATACAAAATAGTGCAATACATTACATGTATGGTAATGTAAGGATATTAAAAGGATCACCTTGATTTCAAGCATTTGTCTCAAATGGTACTGCCAGGGGTGTTGAGCTCTGCATTAAACAGAAATTTGCATCCAATCAAATTACAAGTGTTTAGAGTACATTAAATGTTCAGTACAACACTGGACAATGAAAACAAGTCTTTAAGGAAACAACTTGTATATGATTTCAGTACAGGCTGTAACACCACTGTAGGAACCAGGGGGTTATATTACAAAAGTAGACCAGACTTTCAAGCTTATGTGCAACCAACTGTTGCAGATCTAAATACTAGATATGATTTCTGTCAAATTACAAACTCCTGGGTACGCATTAGAAACAACTGAAAATATAATTACGGAACAAAAGTGCAATGAATCTTTATGCCCAAGTTAATGTTTTTGTTATTTTAGTTTATAATGTTTGTCACACTAATCTGGAACATAAATCTAAACACATGTCCATATGAATGATGATGGAAGTAAAAATGGAAACTAAACTCTTGTAGCAGACAAAAACAAAGCAAACAAACAAATCGACTCTTACTCATTCCATCTTGCAACCAGTTCATTGGTAGGATAGGTGCTGGGATCGAAAACTACAGTGTGTTCCAGGAAGAACAAATGCAGGAAGTTCGCAACAAAGCAATGTCCAGCTGTGTCCTGTTTTCTAAGATACACCATTATTAAACGGATTATTTAAATACTGTAAATCATTAGAAAACACAGCAAATGCCTTTGGAAAGTGTGTGTGTGTGTGTGTACCTTAATATGCTGTGATGCGGATTCTCCAGCAGTTCCTCCAGAACCACACATAGAAAATCCAGCACAACATTTGGCTGTCCCACCAGGCTGTAGAAGAGCCAGTATAGTGCCCAGGGGTTTAACTGCTCGCGCACGCACGCACACGCACACACACGCGGACACAATTACGAACCAAAGCCTAAAAATAACAGGTAAGCTACACAGTCAGGATAGTAGAGGGGGGTGTTACACTGAAAGCCATGACGATGTGGAGGGCGGGGCAAAGGCGTGAGTGGCAGATGCGCAGGGCCAGTGCCTGCGTGGCTAGGAGCAGCAGGGCCTGGTCTGGATAGCCCTAAACAACAACGAACATGCTTCATTTACACACTAGATGCTAGAAGCATACATTAACCCCAAGCACTGAAAGCAAATGTCCAGGTGCACGTCGCCCTTGGCTCATTGGGGGCTTGGATGTGGACATTTGTAAAGCTGCTTTGTGACAACAACATCTGTTGTAAAATGCGCTATGTAAATCAATTTGATATGACAATTTGACATTTAATGACTCAAGGCGGAGCCACCCCAAGAATGGTAACAAGCAGCGGGGAAAACAATAAACAAACAAGGTGTGCTTCCACAATGGTTCTTAGAAATATGTGAGCACTCACATTTTGAAAGGTTCTGGGGATCTGGATGCGGGACTCTTTACTTAGCTCATTGAGGATTCCTTGAGCAATGTCCCTTGTCCTCTGAAAGGCATGCGTGCGCGCGCACACACACACACACACACACACACACACACACACACACACACACACACACACACACACACACACACACACACACACACACACACACACACACACACACACACACAGTCAGTCAATATCAAGATCCTGGCCTCAGAAGACAATGTAGTACCATGCTGGTAACGGTGGTTACCATGAGAAAGTTGCTGTCAGGTTCTCGCAGAGATGTGCAGTTCACAGCACCGTCTGGGCCAATGGATGCTTTGCTGGCTATATTCAAGAAAGCCACCCAGCTTATGGACTGCAGGATACACACAGACACCAATAGAGATGCAGATGTGCATGTTTCTTATAATGTAAATAATAGCATTAAAATACCTTTTCATTTTAGCAATGGGGTTGTTGTAAAATCACATCACATCATACAACAATACTGCCGAATTGTGATAACTTTTTAAAACTTTAATTCAAAGTTTATATTATTACTCACCTGTGCAAATACTGCATCATTACAGTTCAGAACCCTTAAGGCAAACTTTACTACCGCCAATCTCTTCAGCAAGGACCCTCCTAAAGCACATATACATATGTACACACACACACACACACACACACACACACACACACACACACACACACACACACACACTGCTCAGAGGATCTGGACAGAAAAACATTTCCCATGCTTTTGATCAACAGTGAAGCTTTTTGGATCCAGCACTGATGTTGGCTACTGCCAACCTCTGTAAGCACCTTATTTAAAGAGATTTTTCCATTTATCTGACAGGACAGTAACATGCATTATCTTGGCCCCAGATTTTGTAAAATCTTATTGTAGCCGTAGAGGAGGAATCTAAATTTCTCCAGCTTGATGCTTTGCATCACACCTTTGATCTGCTGGTTGGGAGAATGTGCAATTACAGCCTTCAATTTAAATAAAACTGAGAGTCTAGTTAATAGAGAAGAAAATGACCGTAAGCGGGCAGAGAGACTGAAATCACCTAGAACTGAAAATATACCCAAAACTGCAACTTTCGGAGAAGGCGTAATATTATAGCCATAGGTCTTACAAATAAGGTCATAAAAAGGTTGTTTAGAAGGGGGCTAGTTTTGGGCAAGACGGCAAAAAGGCCACAGACGGTCGGTGTGGTCTGTTCGCACCCGTTACATATGTGAAGTTTATCTTTAAGTTTACATTTAGCCCACTTTTAAGGAGTAAAAGAAGTTTCCGACTTTTGTAAATGAAACATTTATAGTTCATTTCAAAATTACTCTGCTCCCCTCTAAATCCCTAAGAGGAAATATAAAGATTTATGCCATAACCAGCATAAATATGTTACTTTATTTCAAATGAACAGTCATTGTGCGGCATGTGTGCTGGTTATAAAAGTGTCATCACCTTGAACGGGTGTCCATGTGGAGCTTAGGAAGGGGTCTGGCTGGATATTGAGGAAGAGCGGGTTGGGCATGTCTGAAGGGGCATGGCCTGATACGAAGATTCTGAGGTAAGCACAAAACTGAGCGGGGCTGAGCCGAGAGGCAGGGCACAAAGAGCCACTCATGGAGCTAAACATGGCATTGACGGCACCTGCATAATCCCCAACCTAGATAGATGGATGGATAGATGGAGAAGATTAAATAGATACAAGTGACAAAACACACCCCCTCAACTCACACCGGCTGTGTAAGGGCTACCTAATAAGTCCTGATGAGATTATTAGTAACAGTGGTGCATTAGGCAGTATGAAGTCCCACCTTGCACAGGTAGAAGGGAGCCCAGTCGCTCAGGTCCTGCAGCCTTAATCAGGGAGGAAGGTCGAATGGGGACAGCGTACATGAATGAGAACCATTTAGGAAAGTGCACATTTGAAAGCAGCAAAAAGGGACTCACTCTTGAACGCTGCAACTTTTGACAACTTTGAGATAGCGAGCCAGCTCACGGTACCTGGACAGTGTGACACAAATATATGAATTTCAAATGCATACACAATTTAAAACTTATGAAGGTTTGTAAAAAAAAAAAAAAACAGATGTTTTCTTGGGATATTTTATATATATATATATATATATATATATATATAGAATGCAGGTACTTTTTTTGTTGCTGGAGTTTTTGGACTCTTGCTCTAATCACCACGATGGGTTCCAAAAGGACCTCTGCCCGTCGGCCTTTGACACGCCTCTCTCCGCTGACATTCTGACCCTTCAGCACGGCTGAGAGTAAAGGATCGTTCCATGGAAGCACGTTTAGGCTGAAACCAAACAGAGCACATATCTTAGCCATCGTCACTGGCTGTAGGGTACTTAATACTACTACCACTACCACCACCACCAAGTCAAAGTTACATTTATTTATATAGCGCTTTTTACAGCAGCTGTTGTCACAAATGCAGCTTTACACATGTCTGAGTCCAAGTCCCCGGTGAGCAAGACAAGGGTGACAGTGGCAAAGAAAAACTCCCTAGAACAAGAGGAAGAAACCTTAAGAGGAACCAAGACTCAAAGAGGGGGCCCATCCTCATACTACCACCACCAATCATCATCGTCATTAAATTAAATAATGTGAACGATATGCTGAAATTAGCTCCGATAAATATAATACGCAATTATTAAATATCATCTTGAAGGACTGAATATGGAAACTAATGTTAAAGTTGTTTTGTTTTTATTTTAATCACAAAAATAAGCATTTCATTCTAGAATGTGGTTGATGGAAATGAAGGCACAGGATTACTGGATGATGGATAAGTAGCTAACGTGCAAGGACGTTAATTCTTCTGGAATTAAGAGCGAGGGGGCGTGAACTAGCAAATGTAGCTGGAGTTTGGGTGGAGATGCCGTTCTGCCTACATGCTCTCCTGTGCCTGCTCTGGCTCCTGTTTTCATCTACTGCGCAATTGCACCCAAAATGGCAGCTCCCATATTGGGCATCTTGGTGACTTCAAAAATTCACAATGGGAGTCAACAGTGGCATACCATCCATTGTATATACAGTGTATGAGAGAGATAGCGGCATTACTTCAAAACAGTCCATGCTTGTAATAAAAAGGTGAGAAAGATTTTGGATATCTATCTTTTTTTGGGAATTTGAAATTAATTCTTTATTTACTTATTTGTTTTTGCATTTCAGAAAATGTTTTAATGTAAATAAGTGACATATGACAGAATGTAATATGTCAATTAAATGCACTAAATTAGGATTACTTTTGACAGACACTATGCAATTTAAGCAATAAACATGTTGATTTTTCTAAAAAAGAAATTAGTTGTTCGTTTTAATTAATGTCTTATATTTTGTATATTTACTATTGCTCTTTATAAAGCAAAAGTATTTCTTATCTGATTATTCCATTAATCGATGGGGCAATCGGTAGAACACTTGATTACTAAAATAATCTATTGCAGCAGCCCAAAATGTATGCCAAAATAGATGTATGCAAATTACATGTAGAAAGAGATGCATATGAAGGGCCTTACACCAGGACCTTGCTGGACCCCATACTGCAGCCTTTTGCATTCTCATAAATCACCATGTTACTCTCCTTAACAGTCTATCAGGTACATTTAAGACAAGACAAGAACTTGCAGTTATGCCCTGTGGAAGCACTAGCACAGGTATGCCCTGCGGAAGCCTGTCAGAGGATACTGTGACCACTTACTACAGATGCATGCATTTCACTAAATATAAATCCTATCCTCCAACCCTTCAGTTAGCAATAGTTTTACAAATATTAATGGATTATAATTACTTTTTCATTAAATACCAATACAGGTCTAAAGAGCAAATACTGAAACAAATGTCCGTTGCAACTCAAACGAGTCAAAAAAGTAAGATTAGTTTACATGCCCATCGGTTAGCTACCTTTGCAGTGTGCCTGCTCTTACCTGTTCTTGAGTGACATGCAGCTAGGAGGAAAAGGAAGGCCATGGAAGAACTGCTGCAATTGCTTGGTGAAGGAGGCAGGGAAGACAGTATCAACCAACAAAGTCTGCACCATCGATTTTGCTCTGCAACGCAAAACCTTCATGATCAGACAACAACAACAAAACAAAAACCCCAGAAAATTGCATACCAAGTTTTGCCTTCTGCTGGGAATGCAACTTGGGTCTTCACTCAAAGGTTACTGGTTATAATGACAGCTCAGTTTCTAGCCAGGTTTGCCACTAAGGCAACAATCTTTCCGCCTTTGTCAGAAGCAAAATATGTTACTACTTTATATAGCCTTGCAGTTCAAGTAAGATGCAGACGCTCTAGTAATTATAGAACATGTGCTAAGCTGACACCGTGTGATGACAGAAGCTGCACATACTGAAGCAATATATTTGGAACATTACGAAGAAACTGAGGGTTGAACACCAAGCTAGCCAAAGGTTTGAAAAAACAAACTTTTTTGTGCCCCCTGTTCATTATAGAGGGGGAAAAAAAAAAAGAGAGCTGAAAGATACTGCCTGTGCGTACAGAATTCACGTGATGTATACACACACTGGGTGACCCAGTGAAAAGAGGATTTCTGCTCAGGATCATCTGTTTAACAACAGAGAGAGTCTCGATTCTTGGACTACTGCTGATACTAGACACGAAGGGTCAAGGGTCACGGGCAGGGGGATGTCTGCAGGCTCGCATACTGAATTCAAGCGGTATCATATTACATAACATTTTATAGCACGATCTTGAATTTGGCGCCAAAAACATCTACCCATGATCACAGCTTGGCAAGGCCCTGTGATCAACAATGTGCGCTTGAACAAAATACTGGTGTGACAGGGTTAACATACCTGTAAAGCAGCATGTCAACAGCTCTCGACACTTCCTTGATCGAGTGCGTGTTCCTAAAATAAGGAGAGAAGAAAAGGACCTACCTAGGATGAACCTCACGCATTAAAACGTAGGTGATTAAAACGCTTGCATCGGTGAAAGAGTGTGTGCGCGCGCACGTTTTTACCCAGGTGCAAAGTGCGCGTGCACGTGTGTTTTTACCCAGGTGCAGAGTGCGAGATAATGAGCTTCATGGCACCAAGCAGCATGACGATGGAGGATTTTGGGTTCTCCTGCTTCGCATCATCCAGAAACATACACACTCGCTCCTGCACCCCTGAGTAGCTGCAAATCCGGAACAAAAATCTCAGCACAAATACGTTGGCACAAGCACATTATGTACTACGGTACAACCTTGAACTCATGGCATGGGCAGCTCCAGTCTTACAGTGTATACCTTTCATATTAGTTCAAACAAAGATAAACCATAAAACAAAGTGTAAAAAAAGTTTTAACAGTTGCATCAACACTTGAAACTTTTGAGGATGCTCACACCATACAAGGGCTTGAGGTGTTAAGAGACCTTCTCCACATCACAGCTTCCTGCAATATCAGCTGCTAAATAAACAGTAGATACTGAATACAACCTTAACACAAATAAATGAATAATTGAAGTTTAAGAGGTCAACAATAACAGCAACAAAGAAAATTTCAAACTTACTCATACTCTGGAAAATACACGTGTCGACTACGGCAGCTCTTACATCCCACTTCGCTGCCACTGGCTGAGTGACTTTCTGTTGTTCTACTATTGGTCGAGTGACACTGGCAGTAGCAGCAAATGGGCTGCTTTGGTTTCTCCACTCCCACCAAGAAAGCTGCAAACTTCAGGGCCAGGCTGCAAGCAAACTGCTGCAGGGAAGCCTCTGTCTCAAGCAGACATGCAGATGCAAATCAGCAGACACAGAACTTTCCACGCTTCAAAGACTGACTCGCATGCACGAAGAGCTTAACCGAGACACACGTTGCAAAAAGCGCATACCAGCACGTCGGAGGTCTGCATCCATGTCCATAGGGTCAAATGTGAAGTTGAGCTCGTGCAGATATCCCATGATGCGCTTGTCTCTGAGAGATTTCCAGTAAAAACTGCGTTTGTGTGCGTTACAGTGGCAGAAGCCAGGAATAACCCAGAATTGACACTGTAGAAAGACATGCAGTGCAAATGGGAACTTTGTGGTTTTCCAGTATTACAAAACGTCTGCTTCGGGAATGTGTGTCAAGGACATCCCACAAACAATACCAAAGCCAACCCCATGTTTCAAAAGACTGCAATCAACCCACAGCTGCTGCCTTTCCTTCATCAGAGTCAAAGACTACTCCTACTCTACTCCTGCTCCTGAGTAGGTATGCTTTAGATCTGAAAGCTGAATCTAGCCAGTCATTGCCCAACTCACCGTGGAGGCCAGTTTGTCACAGACATAGCAGAAGCACTGCTCACAGTACGCAGCGTTACTGTCCTCTGGCCCTGTGACATCCCCCTCCGTGAAGCTGAAACCCACCAAACGCACACAATTCATGCAGGTGTAAATGAGCAGCTTTTTGGTCAGAGGTGTTAATGACAAAGCCTGTAGGTCTTACCAGAACGGGATGGTGCAGTCATATCTGGCGTGAGGCAAAACGTGCGCTTTTCGCGAAAAGGTTATGGTCACGTCCTCATCCAGGACTTCGCTAGTTTTAGGGGCATCCGCTACTTCTGAATTTCATAAGTGAAAGCATGGAAACGTTAATGCAACAACTCCAGGCGTTCATTCAAATTAGTTAACCATTTATTATCCAGTTGATACTGTATTACTCCAAACTGGTAACGATATTAACTAGAACAGTAGTTAGCTACCTAACCCTCTTTTTTGTCTTTTCCACCATGTTTTTAAGTTTGCGATTACACCCGGTAGCTTTAGACTGACCCTGAAGCAAGACAACGTGAAATTCACGCAAAAATTGAGACACGTTATTTGGACAGTCGAAATCCTGGCTTTCATACCTCTGCTCCCTTCGTTTTCCTCGACAATTAAGACCGAAGACTCGTAAATTGTGGACTCGCCTTCGTCCTCGTCGTCGCTCAGGACAATAACTGTTGTGTTTTGATCCATCGTTAGCGAGTTAACCTCCAGCCACCCACTTTGATTTCCGCCAGTACCGACCAAGACTTTGTTGGGTGTGCTCAAGTCGGATATAGTTACCACACCGCACAAATCTATCGAAAAATCAGACGAACTAGACTAGCTAGCCAGGTCTAAGTCTTGTGTCGGGAAACTTCGTCAGCATGCTACAAAGTTAGCCGGCTAGTGTTGTATGATAGCTAGCTAGCTAGCTGGTAGTTAACAACGTGGCTTGTTTTGCCGCTACTGATAAAGTGTAGCTAACTATCATTTCAAGCCCGTTGTGGCTTAAATTAGTTATTTAGACTCGACAAATTAAGCAACAATGTGGTCTAACGCCCCTACCACGCGTTCAAACTTGGCGCTTCCCAAACGGAAAGTGAATTCCGGATGAATGCGGAAACGGTGTAACATGCGTACAGCCGGAGAGGAGCAATGTTGATCTCCGTAATGTCTGAGAGGAGAGACGATGATCTCCATAATGTCTGAGAGGAGAGATGTTGACCTCCGCAATGTCTGAGAGTACAGATGTTGACCTCCATGTAATGTCTGAGAGTTGTTGACCTCTGTAATGTCTGAGAAATGTTGACCTGTGTAATGTGTGAGAAGAGAGATGTTGACCTCAGTGTAATGTCTGAGAGGAGAGACATTGACCTCTGTAATGTCAGAGGAGAGATACTGACCTCCACAATGTCTGAGAGTACAGACCATGACCTCCATACTGTCTGAGAGGAGCGACGTTGACCTCCGTAATGTCTGAGAGGAGAGATGTTGACCTCTGCAATGTCTGAGAGTACAGATGTTGACCTCCATGTAATGTCTGAGAGATGTTGACCTCCATGTAATGTCTGAGAGATGTTGACCTCCATGTAATGTCTGAGAGATGTTGACCTCCATGTAATGTCTGAGAGTTGTTGACCTCTGTAATGTCTGAGAAATGTTGACCTGTGTAATGTGTGAGAAGAGAGATGTTGATCTCTGTGTAATGTCTGAGAAGAGAGACGTTGACCTCAGTGTAACGTCTGAGAGGAGAGATGTTGACCTCCATGTAATGTCTGCAATGTCCGGGTGGGGGGGATGTGGTTTAACTGATAGAAATGAAAGATTACACACACCTTCAAAGCACATAGAGCACAGTTCGTTCGTCTGCTCTTAGTGTTTTGCTGAAATGAGTAGTTTTAGGGGCGTTTACATTTCTGGAAACTCGGGTATGTTTGTCACCACCCATTTGAGAGGCTTAGCAAATAGCTACTCACGGAGTTTAGAAAGTGTGCGCCTTACAGCTTTCAAAGTTGAACAATCTATATATTTTTTATATTTTGGCATCAATTAAAAAGAAAAAATAGGTTTACATTTGTTACACGTGTGGTTTCAACAAGACAAATTAATAGCATATGGTCACATTTCTGGTGGGGTGCTTAAACTTTATGCTTTGGAGTAATTAAGTGTTTGCAGGAAAAAAGGTTTAAACATTGAATTAGAAATACTGATAACCTAAAACATAAAGGACTAGAGAGATTGTGAATGCTTATAAAATGATTGTGTATCCTTATAAAAATGTGCACTGAGCAGTGGTCTCTGCAGACCTCTGTGTAAGACATCATCTCTCCACCAGGTACGGGATAGTACAGAAAAACTCTCTTACATTTGCTTGTTATCTTGAACATACAATAAGGGACGGGACCAGCTGTTCTCTTCAACTACGTCTTGAGTCTGCATCTTTATGTTCTGTTTGAATTTATAATTTTAAAGCCTGACAGATTAGGATTGCCTATGATCCATTCTATAGATTACGTTAAACCAGTTACAGTGACTATCGGTTTTGAGAGTAACCACATTGCTACACAAAAAATATAAGATTCCTGTGAGATCCTACAAAGTTGAGCAGTTTTCTTTCTTTTAAAATGGTTTGCCTGTTGCCTCAGGTTTGAATGTTATGGTGCTGCATGAATGTAAGTGAAATGGTGTGTTCTTTTAGCTATAGCAGTTTATGTCCACCAGGGAGCATTAGAGGGCTCCCGCTCGGTGCCATGACTTGCATGTCCCTCCGATATGACCAAAAACTACAAGTTGCCCCAGCAGACACCACTGTAAAAAAGAAACTAATGCTCCTCCAAATCTCTGCCACCATCAACAACTCAAAAATCTTGAATTGGTCAGCATTGCTCCTTACACTCCCAGGAAACGGAGTACCCAGCCTGGCCTTAGTAACTGAAGCCTGGACCCTCAGCCACCTTTCACGTCCCTGATCAACCAGGGCCATCATTAAAAGTATGAATATGATTGAATTTGCACTGGTTATGTACGTCATGGGAGAGAGGTCAGAATAAGCCATTTTTTGTTTTATCTTTGAAACATTAATTTTTAAGGTGAATAGGTCTACACACTATCAGACTTTGTCATCAGAGAAGCAAGCCGACATCCAAAAGACAAATGGTTGGAATCCCAGGACTGACCAGGCTCTTCTGGCTAGTGGGTTGTGAAACACAGGGCTCATTAAGACCAAACATAGTGAGTTAATTATTATATCTATAAAAATCGATAGGTTTGGAATGAACATGAATTAATAGAGTATGAATGAAAGTATTAACACCAAAGCTGAGAACTTGCAGGTGCAAACTAACCATGCAAAAATAGTTACGTGGTACCTTCAGATGTCCAAGGAGCTAAACTCCACTAGAGTAAAAAGAGTGATGAAACTCCTTTTGAACATTTTAATAGAAAATGTTTTTTGCAGTATGTATGTACACCCAGCCACAGGCTGGCAGAGCATTCCAATTCTGTGATCTAACTGGATTATTTAATTCAACAGGAAGACAATTGTGCCTCAACTATAATGATCTCTTAGTTCTGCATTTTAGGTTGAAGTTCTGGCCCTTCAGAGAAAGCAGAGATGTCACATAGAAGTCCTGCCCTGTCCAGGATTTAACAACAAGAGCAACATAACTAAATTATTAGTGGGAATCGGTTAAAATTATTCAAATCCCTTAGTTCATGACCTCATTGACTACTTTTGTGGTCTCGTTTGACTGGGAGTCAGTTCCATAATGTTGGTCCTCTGTTTGTTGGAGGCGATATTTGTCCCACGGGTGAGGAGTTTCCTGGCCTGGCATGAACTTCAGCCACTCTTTGTAGAAACCACGGAAGCCGTCTATCTTCTCCAAGTAGGTGTTTTTCGACTTGAACTGCAGAGGAAGAAAGGAGAGAATAAATAATTTGGTTTGACACTACTTCCCATCTTAACTGTGTTATTAAGGATATAAAACAAGAAAAAAAATAGTTTGCCGGTAAAAACCACATCCATTCCATTTGTATTGCTGTTCTCTAGTTTTATATCATGGATAACAATGGCATCTTTTAAATGATGTATAGAAGGAAATTATCTTGGTCATCTAGAAAAGGCGGTGTGTTCAGGCTACATAGCACTGCAAGCTGTGAGGCCAGCTTTTTGGATTGTACTCTAAAGTGTCTTCTGCTCCAAAGCTATAATTTGGGGATATCTAAGGATAAAATGGTATAATTCATCATTATCACCAGGCAACTGTCCAAGCCAATTTCACAGGCCTGAAAACATCCTGGCAAATTTCTAAATCCCTGCAGCATGTTTATGGTCACAGATTTCAAGAGGGGGCCAGTTGCAGTAGACACTGTGTGTGTGAGTATAACTGACCTTGTCGTAGGTGGGTGGGTACTGCACTACAAATTCAAGCTGCCGGATGATGACTTCATTGGGTGGGACTTGGAGTCTGTGCATCTGCTGCAGCAGCTCGTGCAGGTAGGCGTAATCCAAACGCCGGGATGCCTGGCCAATCAGAGCGCTGAATATGTGGACATTGGCCCCTACGCCGCATGCCTGTGAAGCCATCCACACAACCATTGGTCAGAGCTGCCACTATACTAACCCAACAGTACAAAACCTATATCCCTGCAAGACAGCAGATACAGATGATGCGTGATTGCTATCTCGAGTCTAGGTCACAAAGCCTTTTCTATATCGAACAGTGTTACAGATAAATTCACGATTCAAGAGTATTAGTTCAATCTTGAGACGGTGAACTGCGCTAAATGTTAAGGGTTAAGACCTCCATGTCTGAGAGAAGCTGCAGCCCGTCAGTCTTGCGTCTACAGGCCAGGGCAATGGCACAGAATGTTTGTGCATTCATAGCCTGCTTCCTCTCCAGCATGAGGGCCTTCACAGCCTGGCCGTCAGGGATGGATGGATGGATGGAGAGAGACAGAGAGAAGTAAAAAGAGCATTAGCCAAGACAATACAGTTGGGTTTCAACTGAGTTTAAAGTTGATGCATTGTGGCACACGATTAATGTTAACATGCTGCCTGCAAGTCAATCTCCATTCAACCAAGGACTCCCAGAGTCTTCCCACAAGAAAAGAAAGTAATTAATGATTTTACATACAGATTGATAAGTGTTTTCATAGCTTGCAGGCCTAACAACTACTGACATTCCAGTTTGGATTCAATGGATGGGCGACCACTCCTTTGCAGGCTTTCTGTATTGCCCATGACAATTTGTATTGGGTAATTAATGCAATAATGTTTCATTTACAATTGGAACTTGCATTAAATTTGGGAAGAAGCCTGAAATATTTGGGCCACACAACAATCGGTGGTAGAGTAACTGGAGATCTGCAATTACCAGAATCAAGGCAGTGATTTACAATTTGGTGAAGACAAATGATCTAATGATCTACTTATATGGAGACATACATATAAAGGCATTAAATCAAAATGAACACAATATAAAAAAAACAGTAAAAATATTCTTACCTTTGCTCCTTCCAGGTCTCCTGCTTTAGCAAACTTCCTGATCAGAGTATTAAAAAAGGCCACATCCAGCTTCACCTGATTCTGTTTAGCGACAGAGATCAAGCTCTGCACAGACTGACTGCTTGGCTCCATCACGTCAGCCAGCAGCGTGAGCGTTTTGATGGTGGGGCTCAGGCCATCGGTAGCCATTTTATTCAAGAAGCCTTCCAGATTGCCCATCAGTGCCAGCCTATCAGATGCGCTGTTCACGGTCCCCAAGGCAACCACATCTGGGTGACAAGTGCTCGGGTCCAAGAGGTTTAGGGGGCGGGAGTTGGGTGACACCGACGGACTGGATGGAGGGCAGGGCGCAAGGTCATGCTTTGGGGACACTGGCATCAGTTGAGTCTGCCATGTCGAGTCCGAAGTGTGCACGCTGAAGCAATGCTCTGCCGGAGCATCTGTATCACCCCCACTTGGAGACTCCACCTCTGAGGGCCAGTCTCCACGTTGCCACTGGCCAAGAGGTGCTGTGTCCAGCTCATGGGAGTCAGTGGACATGGCTGCTGCAAACAGATGGCTCTCAAACATGTCCATGTCTAGTGGCTTGGAAGACGGGCTCCATTCACTGACCTTTGACCTCTGACCACTTCTCTGAGGGGACTCCTTCTGTGCGGGCTCTTTCTGCTCTTTCAACAGTAGCGTAGAAGCCAAGGTCAGATCGCCTATCCCACAATCCCTTGCAGCACGGAGGAGGAGGTTATAATTCTTTGTGTCTGGTTTGAGGCCTGCATTAAGCATTTGGTACCATACCTGCACAATAAACCAGTTTGAATTTTTGTTTTGTTTTTTTAAGTAGCTTAGTTGGAAGCAGGTGTATAAGTGTGTAAACTTGTGTCTGTATAGACCTGTAAAGCAAGTCTGAAGCCTTGTTGCTTATCTTCCACACAGCACATGAGCAGGTACTGAAATGTCTCTTGCGTTATGGGCTGCCCATTTTGGAGCATCTCCTATAGACATACATACATAGACCAACATCATGTTACTTTTAAAGAAACAATTCTAAGGTATGACACATGCAAAGTTTTGCTCAACACATCAGTCGATACCCGCAGAACTTGAAAGCAGGCCTTCATGTCGCCAGCCAGGGCGAAGGTTTTGAGCAGTGCATGCTGGGTAATAGCAGCGAGAAGAATGTTCTTCCTGCGCAATTCCTGGCGAAGCCTCAGTGCCTGCTCCAGGCCTGTCTGTTTCCATGGAGACTCACTGCATGCGTTGAACAAGGCGGTGTAAGTGGCGTCTGATGGCTCTAAACCTCGCTTCTTCATCTGATAAACATTTATTGAGTTACTCAATATCACTTTACATGTCTCTGCAACATTAATTCATCCAAACCATGAGAACACAGCCAGTGAATTATAACATGAGCTGAGTACTGTCTGATGACATTGTAAGCCCATGAATTTACTTAAATATGTTCATAGCTAGTGTCAAAATTAAACAAATGCAGACATAAAAAGCTAGATCACTATTTATCTTCAGATCTTAACTATGAGAAAACAGGTGCAACTTCCTGGACCAGACCACAGAATACATTCATAATAATCACAGCATTCACTAGCTTGTCTTTAACGTGCATGACAGTGGGAGTCTCCTATTTAGTGTTTATGCGCGTTCTCTCACATTGTTGTAAAGCTGAAAGGCTTTTTTGACATATCCGACTCGTCCGCATCCCCCAATGAGTACAGTGTAATTGTACTCTTCTGGCTGGAGCCGTTCTCCTTCCAGCATGTCACCCTCAAATAACGCTAACGCCTCGGCCAGCTTGAGCGAGGGAGAAAACAAGAGATTATATTTATTATAATTAAATGGATCTTAACTTCTTTTTCAATCTAGATAATCAACGCTTACTTTGTCTTTTTTGATGAGCTTCTTGCACTGAAGGAAATACCAGTACTGAGTGTTTCGTCGGCCTGTTTTGGACTTAAACTTTTTCACCACCGAATCGTCCTCTCTTGTATCTCGGTATTTCAGATCCTGCTGCTCTGCGGACGTTTTACGGAAGATTGTCCTGGAGGAAAAGTCCCTCCCATATTCCCCAAACTGGTCGTGGTCGGCCCCTTCATCCGTGTTTTCAATCTCTTCGGTGTAGCCTGAGGTCGTATGTGACCTCGTATCGTGTAAAATAGCGGCCTTTCTTGTAGCTCTAAATTGTACAGAATCACAATAAGATCTTTGGGCTGACTGAAAGTCTGTCTTTCGCCAACTCTGGTCCGAGATGTAGGCCGAGAAGGGGCGGATTTCATTTGAGACCGATGCTGCGACCCTGACAAGATTGCTGACGTTGTTGCTGCCCGCTTGCAGACTTTTCAAGAGCACGCAACGTAACATGATGATACTATATGTAATGTTATAAAGCTAAACAATACAGCGAAACAATAGCATTTTCTGTGTTTAGATTAAATACCGTAATTTTGTTTTCCAAGGTGCCGGGGTGAAACACTTCTGGCTAATAACCCACGTGTTTCCTCTGTGGTCTGTAGCTTCAGTCAGACAAGAGAAGCAGATCAATGTTTCACCAACCTTTCATTTTACAAAAGTAATGCTGAAAAACGTATTTAATTGACACAACCGAATTAGTAGTTATAATAGCAAACCACAAAATGTCATATAAGTAACTTAAAATGCATTTCTAAAACTAAATATTAAAAACGTCTTCGTTGATTGGTCGTACTGGCTCTGCTTCAGGCGTGTGTTCTTTTTCTCCTTAACGTTGAAAGAAATAGAAAGCTTCACATTTTACTTGTTACTGCCATCTAGCGGGATTTTTGAGAATGAAAATCAATGGGTTTCCGAGCAAGTACACACCAAACCCTTAGAAAACATCAACCTACTCATATATTCAACCTATCAACCTATGTTCTTTGCAACTAGAATGAATGTAGAATCGTTATTAAAAAAAAAACACCATGAATCACATAAGTTTTCAGTTTTCCCAGTCAGATTCAGTTTGGTAATGGCCTAACAGGAAACAACATATTCTTTTTTTAGCTGTGATTTTCAGCATTTCCTGACTAGCTACGGAGGCAGATCAGTTGGAAGAAAACCCCCCAAAATTACCATTGTTTGAACTTCACATTGATGCTTCTGTATTAGCAGAACAGCTTGATTTAACCAGCTTGCTTGTGGCACAAACATTGGATACTCAGCCATTGTCAGAATCTGTGATACTTTTTTAACGGTGACTGCATTGTATATTTTATTATTATTACTTTTTTTCTATATTCAGCTTTGTTCCTTTGTTTAAGCACCAGTGTACTGCATACTGTATGTTGTATTTATTGGTTTACTTTAGTGTGTGTATTCTTCATTGTCCATTACAAGCACCGACTTTACTAAGAAATATTTCTTGTAGCCTGTGTTTGAAGAAAACTAATAAAGTGATTCAATGTGCTTTGTTTTATTTATTTATTTATTTGGGCATGCTAGGAAAACAAGTATATTTTCCACTGAGTTATTTTGATGTTTATACATTAAGAAACTATTATATCACAGAGATTCAATATTCTTTTGTTGAATATTTCCATGAAAGAAGCCAGTAATGAACTATAATGTAATTATATAATTTTTTTCCAGGCTGATATAATTAAGATGTCTCTCTCTTCTAATGTTTCCCTCTGTGGCCTCTCACTTTCTCACTCCACGCCCCCCCGGTCTCTCTCTCTTGCTTTGCACGCATGCACACATGCACACACATACGCTCTCGCTCTCTCTCTCTCTCTCTCTCTCTCTCTCTCACACACACACACACACACACACACACACACACACACACACACACACACACACACACACACACACACACACACACACACACACACACACACACACACACAAATGCACATCCAGTTCTGCAGCTCAACCTCCCACCTATTTTGTAACCTCCCAATTATATTGTTCTCACACTGAAAAACATTTGACAGTAGACACTGATGTTTGTGTTGGTGGCTGACTATCTGCCTGTCACATAGTGAATTTACAGGCACTCCTACAGACACATACACACATACACACACACTGCAGACACAGAGAATCAGGGTGATGAGGATTGTTTTGTTTTCTCAGCATCTCCTGAGAGATCTGGAAACAATACCCCTCCACAGGTTACCATGGAGACCAAATGTTCAATTTTTTGTGTGTGTGCATGTGTGCATGCATGCATGCATGTGTGTGCAATGCTCTTGATTGAGATGACCAGGAAGCAGAGTCTGAAGGACAGAACGAGCAGTCCATGAACAGAGGGTGAAAGGTTCCTGCCTCTCAGCGTTCTACACCACCACCAACTCGCTGCATGGGCCAATTTGTTCGTCCTTAGTTTAAATTCTGCACAGTCTCTTCAGTTGCCTTCAAACTTTGCAGTGAATTGCTGAACCCGAGGTTTTATGACCTGACCTAAATGAAGGCAATGTATTATTTAAGAGTTCTGCTCTATCTTATCTAATAGCCCTTGCGTTCTTTCAGTTCATGCCAGAAAGATCTTTGTGTGCACCGCATAACTCCATAAAATCAAAGTGAATAGATGTTAGGAAAAAAGCTAATGTGCCATTTTCCTGTTCTGCAAGGGTTTTAGAGGTATATATGATCTACAAACATTTGTTAGGAAGTTATTAGATCTTTGGTATGCAAAGGTGACCCTGTTCTTTATTGCTAGATTTTATAATGATCAGTAACATATTATTGTAATGATAATTGTTATTATTATTGTTGATGTTATTGCCTTATCTCAAATTAAATGTGTAAAAAAGGGGAAAGGTATTTACTCAAAAGAGTTCATTATTTTAGGATTAGTTTTTAGGATTAGGGTAACATCATAACATTAGGCTAACATATATATGTAGCACATCCTGCCATGAGGATAACATTTTTGATGTTTCATTTAAGTCTGAAAATTTTGGATTAAATACCCCCATCTATTCTGAACCTATACAAACCCTAATTTTTCTTTGTATTACAATTCTTCACATTCCAAGATCTGCAAAAACTCTGAGTTACTCACAGCTATTAAGGTTTAACTGCATTTGCAATGAGAATGAGACTTCCGTAAAACTACGAAAATCTGTGAATATTTTCTTAACTGTGATCTTCCTCAGGAAGTCATAGGTGATACATTTCCTTGTGTTTACATGTTCAGACAACTGACGCTCTGGCATATAAACAATCTACTAGAGTTCCTTTGATGCTCACTTGTCATTCTAAAAATAAAACTGAATAAAATTATTACTTTTTAAGGAACCTCCACTGCTATCCTACAGATGAAACAAAAACATTTACCTTTTCTAACATCAACTGGTCTGATTTCACCTCGTAATACTTCAGAAGTGCTTTGCTTGCACAGCTGATCATAAACCTCTGTGCAAAATAGATATATATCTAGAGAGATATTCAAAATTGTACAGAGTTTCCAGAGAAACAGGATGATTCAGACAGAGGTCTTTCGTCGGCTGTTCAAGCAAAGTGCTTCTGAACTAATAGTAGGAGGGGCCAGTTTATATGTGAAAAGGTAGATGTTTAAATCATAACATTCATTCCATGGGGTTCTAAAGTTCCAAGAGTGTAGATCAGTTCTTTTTCTTTGAGTTTCCTAATGTAACTGGCATTGCAAGCAGATATATCATTAGTGCAGTGTCCATTAGTATTAAAATGCCTTGCCACTGGAAACGACATATCCTTAATTCTGATGGTCTGAACATGTTCAAGAAACCGATTTTTTTGTGCCAGTTATTTTATTGTCTGTGTTAATACATTTACACGTAGCACATCTAGAGCGATTGCAGGCTACAGTACCACAGCCATTATTTGAATGATCATTTATTTAATTCCTGACAACCATGTCTTTTTGTCTCATTGGTAGAAGATTAGTGGAGGATCCATGAAAAGGGATGCAGTTTCTGCAACATGCTGAAGTGTTCATCTGTAATAGCTGCCACTGTTTTATTTATAGGATGATAAGTCAGCACCAAAGGAATTATTGTTGCCTTAACATCTGATTATTTATAGGTCAGTGCGTCCACTCTGAACAGTTGAAACACGAACAAAGGCATCATCTATTGTAACGGTCAGTAATGTGTACTGTCCCTTTAAGTTACGTTTACGTAAAAGGCGTATGCATCTAGGCCACGCAGAGGAGGTTTTGGTTTGTACTGTAAAGCACGGAAATTACTGGACCCAGCTCATTGTCGTCGTTATTTACTTCTATAGTAACGCGTTATGAGCTTTGGATGTTTCTACAGTTCATGTGTGAACTGTCTACAATACTCCAATAGCGAGCCCATGTCAAGTAGCGAATAAACCAGCAAGATTCCTACAAAACTGAGTGAGTGTGGCTCGCGTTTCCTCCACGTGCTTCACAGGGTTCCCTCTACCAGCCCTAAAGCTCTCTGTTCATCCGGGTTTGAGTAAAACTTCAATAGCACTAACTCCAAGCGTTACACTATGACTTCCTCAGCAAACCCACAGTTTTGAACGTATTCACACATTTCCATACTTTTCTGGAGGAAGACTTCATTCACACTGCAAAGGCATTTAAGTCCAAGTAGCTGTGAGTAAGGGATGGAGCTTTTACAGGCTTTGGGATGTGAAGAATTGTACAAATAAGAGTGGGAGTCTGTAGGTTTATAATAGATGGTGGTATTTAAACAAAAATATGATTAAACTTTAGCAAAACATAAAAATGCTATCCTCGTGCCAGCATGTATATTCAAGAGCTGGCTGAAACTTGGAAAATGAAAAAATGAACAGTTGGAGGTCTTCTAACGTGCATGTAGCAATACCAAAAATGTCGTCAATGTATCTCAGAAATTGTAAGGGTACAGGTCCAGTATATTGCTCAAAAAAGTGTTTCTCAACGAATCCAACAAAGAGGTTTGCATAGGATGGTCCCATTTTAGTACCAATACTAACTCCTCTAATTTTTGAGTCAAAGGTTAAGTAGTTCAGAGTTCAAACAAGTTTTGCCAGTCTTAAGGGAATATCTGTGTGAGAACCTTTCTTGGATCTTGCATCAAGAAAATGTTTTACAGCTCTCAAACCATCTTCATTAGGGATGACTGTATACAAACGTTTAACGTCCATTGAAAAAAGCAAGGAGCTGGCAGTTAGCAATTCTTCTTTCAGGTGCTCAAGGATTTGTAAAAAGTGTGAAGAGTCTTTAACATATGTAGGTAAGGATGGAACAATTGATTGAAAAATGTCATTCAGAAAGTGGTATATTATTTACATGATTTTTGTCCTTATGAATTTTAGGGAGAAGACAGAAATGGATACAGCAAGGGTTATCTACAATAAGATTTCATGCAGAGTCAGGGAGGTGTTGAAATGACATGATAAATAGTGGATTGGATGGTAGACTGTAACTGTGGTGTGATGTCAGATTTAAACTAGTATCAGAAAGCTGCCTGATTGCTTCTTTCTTGTAAAGGTATTTTCTCCAAATGACAACAGCTCCACCTTTATCAGATGGCTTAATAACAAATGAATCCTTTTTAATCTCTCTCTCTCTCTCTCTCTCTCTCTCTCTCTCTCTCTCTCTCTCTCTCTCTCATATATATATATATATATATATATATATATATATATATATATATATATATATATATATGCATACAGCTGAACAGCCAGCCGATGAAGGACCTCTGTCCGAAACGTTCTGTTTCTCTGGAAACCTTTTGAAATATCTGTACAACTCTTACTACAGTACAGTACACTGCAGTTACGTTACTCACCTAGAATCTTCTTCGGAGATATATATGAAGAAGATTTAGCCTATTGCCTAAGGAAATTGGTCAAAATGTTAAGTATTTGTTACGATAAGCATAAATGTTATATTTTGTTTACATACATTCGATGGGATATTTCGTCAAGTCACCTGACTCAGACTGACTAACGAAATCCTCATACATGGTAATCGGAGTGGTAACTATAGTTACACGGCTGAGCAGCCAAGAGAGTGTGGTGGGAGAAAACCTAAGAGCGACGTTTAGTCCTATATGAAACGACATACTGGGTTGCAATTATCGATTTGTCCTAACGAGGACCTGACATACAACAGGACGCTTTGGTCTAAGGTAAGAGACCTGCTGTCAATTAGAGACATTAAATAATCTCTTCGTGGTAACATAGCATCTATAAATGTATATATTTTTTATACAAGGAGACAGACAACCTGAATTATATAACGGACTGCGTGAAGAATTATGGAATGATTTTGTATATTTATAAATATTTTTGGATTAAACGTGCCAGTCAAAACATCAGGCATTTATACAAATTAACGCATTTGAGTCTTCCAGGTTTTATCACATGGATATATTCAGACATCGTTGTTGTTTTTGCTATTCTGTACGTTCTCTTCGTACAATACAGGCTAGTATTATCACTGACTGATAACGTAAATCAATGCCTAGTACAAGTGCATGAATGATTTTTGCGTTTATAGTATCACTGGTGACCTCTACCTTCTGTCTTGCCTTGGCACCCTTTGGTCACGCTCCTTTCAAGCTCCACTATATTATAGCTTCTTCCGTAAATACGTGAACAGTATGTTACAACATTATTTTTAATTTTAAAGCAGGTTTCCTCCATAATCCACTGGTCTGCGTGGTACTGGGTATTGGTTTAATGTAACATCTTCGCCTCGTGTTTCGGGACTTGAACCTCGCGCGTGTGTAGAAACGCGTGGCAGCGCGGAAAAAGCGCGTTTAAGCCACGAATGCTCCGAGGGCGAAAGAGAGGTCGACTCATATAATCATGAGTTTATTGATGTCGCTTATACGTAAAATATTATCTATTTATACATGATGATGGTCCCTTTCAAATACAGTAGCATCTTTTTTCTTCATTTTTCACACTTTTGTGCAAATACAATTTTGTACACGTGCAGATTCTTGTAATCTTTTACAAACACATCCTATAGTCTACAAGTACGCTGCAATTGTGTTACGGAGGTATTATCTAACTCCTTTAAGCCATTTCTGTGCACATTATGGTTTTAATTATTGTCTATGACATGGAGTACTTTCTTTTTGGTGTTTTACAGACAGTATGTTTACCTCAGTGCTTGGAAAGGGGGTCTTTAGGACGGTTTTCTTGAAACATTCTCACTTAATGCTATGTATAGAAAAACATCTCCATATTAGGGTTATTATTTGCAGAAGCTATGTTGCATCTGATATGCGGTCATAACCCTGCATGTCCAAATCCAGAGGTTCCTAGTCCAGGTTTAGTTTGTTTCCAAAACGTCCTATGTGCCTAAACTGGGAAATTAATGGCTGGTCTGGATTACCCAGCCAAGATGTGTAGGGAGCAGTAACAGAACAAAAACCTGGTCTGTTTGGTGATCCATGTGGACTGGATTCAGAACCTCTCTACTGGTGGCTATCAAAGTGGCGATGTACCAATCATGAACTAAACAGACTAAGTAAATGAGCTGTATCTGCTTGAGAATAGCTGAGAGTTGCAGGCAGCATAAAAATGTAAACATTATTAAAAATCTTGGCCTTCATAAAATGTCTAAGTTCTGTTTTATAAAAAATAAGCCTACTAAAACATTTATAACAAATGATGATAAAGTTTTTAAAATGCAGAGCTAAAAACATATTGCTAAGAAACTGTGAGCTGCTCCGTAATCTCTGTGCCACGTGTGGAGTTTACATTTACATTTACATTTACATTTACATTTACGGCATTTAGCAGACGCGCTTATCCAGATCGACTTACAAAAGTGCTTTGTCATTTACTCATAGAATATATCCTAGTACAGTACAGTAGGTTAGAGTTCAACATACCAATGAACTAGAATACTGTAGAATACAGGGATCAATGCTGATACCTAGAAGTACAAAATACATAAGGTCTATCTAAAACAATGATAAGTGCAATAAACAATAAGTGCTAGTTTGTTAAACAACATAAACAGTACCCTACAATAAGTATTAATATAGTCAGTCAATTTTGGAGCAGGGTCAGTTGTCTTTTAAATATTCTGCAAATAGATGGGTCTTTAGTCTGCGTTTGAAAACCGCAAAGGACTCTGCTGTCCGGACAGCAAGCGGGAGTTCATTCCACCATCTTGGAGCCAGGACAGAAAATAGTTTCAATACTTGTCCTCCATGAGACCTGAAGCAAGGTATTTCAAGCCGAGCCACACTTGAGGTTCGAAGTACTCGAGGTACGGATTGGGTTTTGACCATTGACCTCATGTATTTTCTCATGGATGCCTTGTCAGCAGAAAATGTTACTGTGGGGTTGAATAGCTATAGTGTAATCTAGTTAGTCAGAGTGGCTCCTTAGCTTGTTTATGCAGAAAGTCCCATCTAAAAGACATTCCTCAACAAAGAGAGGCCATTAAACACAGTTTACTAGTCTGGTGTGCTGCAGACAAGATGATACAGTTTTATGATGTCAAAGTGTTTCTGTAGCTCACCTGGTATAGTACAATGCTAACAAAATTAATATTATGGGTTCACTTCCCAAGGGATCAGACATAGGCTTACTGTCATACTGATAAACATGTCACTGTTGGTAAGAGTGTCTGCCAAATCTAAAGATAAAGTAGTCAGTGAACCAATGATCAAGTGCAATGAACCCAGGAGTTGATCTGAATCAGTGACTTGGGCTGAAAAGTAATCATGTGATTACCAGACTTATATGTTCCTGTCCCACCTATTGGATAAGCCAGTTGAGTGGAACTTTTTAAAGTAAATTAAAAGCTTCACCTGCATTAAGCGCAAGCCGAGTGTATGGACAAGCAGGGCCCTGTTTGAACGTGTCAGTCCTGTATTTGAATGTGTTTCCATGTCAGTCCCTTCGTAGGGGATGCACTCAGAGGAGTGGAGCAGGCTCGGTCAGAGGGGAGAGAAGAACCCCACCTCCACCCTCAGCTTCAGCGGCCTGCCGGACGAGGATCGCTGTGAGAGAAGGAGCGCACACGTCACGCGAGGTAAGCCAGAGTGCAATTGACCTACACGTGCTGGTGCGCATTGGCCACGCAGCTCCATAGAGCGTGTGAAACAGCTCAGATTTTTAGACAGGGCGAGTGTGCTGACATGGTTGTTTGATGTGTCTGTTGCAGACTCTGAGCTGGTACCCGATGACCGTTACCATGGTATCTACTTTGCAATGCTACTGGCAGGAGTGGGCTTCCTGCTACCTTACAACAGCTTCATAATGGATGTGGACTACCTCCATCGCAAATTTACTGGTAATCTGATAAGCCGTAAGGTTACCTGAGAGAGCAGGTCAAACAAGGTGCTAGCAACACCAAGGTTGTGGGTTTGATTCCCAAGGGAATGTGACTACTGTCATGCTCATGAGCATGTACCTTTGTCTGGATAAGTATATCTGACTAATGTAGCTAAATAAGATAAACCAGTGGTCTCTACTGGCCTGTGAGGTGTGTAGATGTCCTGGGTGAGACTGTTGTTGAGAGAGACTGAGAAGGAAACTGTGTGTCTTCTGTTCTAAGTCTGTTGTCACCTGAGTGACTTCTGGACATGTGCTAAAATTCAGTCACAACTGGACATGTTCAGAGACCTCCAGGGGCCACTTGGAATGTAAAAAAAAAAAACCCTAATATATAAAATCACATTTCTCTTCATCACTGGTATATTAGTGCACTAGGAAGTGTACGGGAAGAACTATAGCTCAGGGGAGACAGAGGCATCTCTTTCTCTCTCTCTTTCTGTTCTTATGTCTATTAGGCTCCCCTATTGTGTTTGACATGAGTCTAACATATATATTGGTGGCCCTTGGTGCTGTTATCCTGAATAATGCCCTGGTGGAGCGACTGAGCCTACACACTCGCATCAGTGCTGGTGAGAACACACACGCACACACACAGACACACACACAGTATAAATAACATTACCTTGTACAAACCATGAGAGTTTCTATCACCTATTAGCTTCACTTCAAAATATGTTTGGGGTTGCCTTAATTGCTCATGCTTGACATTTTGCTTCGTGTAGGGTATCTCTTTGCTCTGGGTCCCCTGGTGTTTGTGAGTGTGTTTGATGTTTGGTTAGAACTGTTCAACTCCCGACAGTCCTATGCTATTACTCTCACCGCTGTGGCCACTGTAGCTTTTGGATGCACAGGTTAAAACATACATACACACACGTTATATTATTTTCTCTTTCTCTTACAACTGCTTTTACAAAGAGGTTTAAGCTTCTAAAGTGCTGAAATATTAAATGTTTAAATATGAGATAGATTAGCTAACAGCTTGTCTTTTTGACTTGTACAGTGCAGCAGTCCAGTTTCTATGGTTACACGGGGATGTTACCCAAGCGCTACACCCAGGGCGTGATGACAGGAGAAAGTGAGCTGCAACTTTTGTGTTATCATAGAGACAATAAAGAGCACACTACACATGTTGATTTCCAAGCACTGTTTTGGCCATTTACTTTAGTTCCCTACTTATTAGTACTTTTTAAAAAAATAGATATGATACAGTGATACTGGTGAAAATGAGATTGAATTTAGTTTAAAAATCAGTTGAATTTTTGCTCAGTTGAATTTTTTCCTTTGTGACACAGGCACGGCGGGAGTGATTGTCTCGCTCAGTCGCATCTTCACCAAGCTACTGGTGGAGAACGAGAAGAACAACACTATTATCTTTTTCCTCTTCTCCGTTTCCATGGAAACCCTCTGCCTTCTGCTGCACATGCTGGTGTGGAGGAGCCGCTTTGTGCGCTACCACACAGGCCGGGTTCAACACGGTGACGCCTGGGTCAAAGGTCAAATCGCAGCGCCAGCTGCGCAGCAGAGAGGTGGTTATCGGATACACCGTGACATCAGTACGGAAGATGAGGTACCACACGCACACACACACACACAAGCACATGCGCGCACGCACACACACACACACACACACACACACACACACACACACACACACACACACACACACACACACACACACACACAAGGTTCCTGCTGTTTTGCACTGTTTTGTTTGTCAAAATGGATCAAGCTTCTTTCCATATAACCTTCTAATCAGTGTCAGGTTGCACTAGTTGGTAGCAGATGGGCCTTTAGAAAACATCACTCTTTGTGGTGTATCTCAAGCACGCTAGAAGATTTGGATGGAAATGTGCAGCCTGTTTGTAACTGGAATATTCTTGCAAGTTAAGATGTGATCACTGACTCAAATTAAGGCACAGTGGGTTAAATGAATAGGTCTTATCTATTACATGTCTTACTCCTCTTTTAGTGTCTCCTCTTTGTCTCCCTCTGTAGGATGGTCCATTAACAAGTCCTCCTGCTGAGGCAGATGCTTCTAATCCCTTTAATGGTTGCCATGGCGATGGAACATATGTCAGATTTGACGTGCCCAAACCTAAAACCAAGCGGACGTGGGTCACTGTCAAAGGTGAAGCCACCACTCCTGTCCTCATCATCATCATCATCATCATCATCATCATCATCATCATAATTTTCATCATCATCATTATCATCATCATGGTCATCGCTAAAGTCTGACCTTTCTTTGCAACCTGCACATTTCAGATTTTCAGGGTAATTATGGATTCAAATGTATTTAATTTGTAACCTAGAGAATTTGGAAGTTTGGATCTACTCTCAGATCGCTGTTTTAAAGCAGTACTTCTGGGCTTGTTATAAAATTGTTAAAGGTTATCTCAGTCACAACTGTGGGAAATCTCTCTCTCTCTCTCTGTTTGTCTTTCCCTGTCTTTCTCTTCCTCTCCCACTCTCTTTCTCCCTCCACGCCCCCTTATCTCTCTCTCTGTTTACCTCCCCTCTCTCCCTTTCTGCCTTTCTATCTCTTCCTCTCCCTTCCCATTCCTCTCTATTGCGCTTCCTCTCCCACTCTATTTCTACCCTCTCCCTCTCTTCACCTCCTCCGTCTGTCCCTCCCTCTGTCTACCTTTCCCACTCTCCCTCTCTCTAAATCCTCTCTCTCCTTCCCTTTCTCTCTCTCTACCTCGCCCACGCTCTCTCATCCTCACTCCCTGCCTGCCTTTTTCCCCTCTTTCTCTCCGTCTACCCCTCCCACTTTCCCTCTCTCTCCATCCCTCCCTCTCTCGCCCTCTCCCTGTTCTCTCTTAGACGCGGCGCTGCGGAGGTGCGCGGTAGCGCGTGTCCTCTGGCCCTACATGCTCTCCATCTGCGTGACGTACTTCGTCACGCTCTGCCTGTTCCCGGGGCTGGAGTCGGAGCTGCGGAATGAGGCGCTCGGCGAGTGGCTGCCCATCCTCACCATGGGCCTCTTCAACATGGCCGACTTTGTGGGCAAGGTGAGCACGCACAAACCGACGCTCGGTAGACCAGAGACCAGAAAGCAGTGCACCCACGGTGCGTGGAGCATAAGTATTTGGACAGCGATAAACTTCATGCTGCGTGGGCTCTCCAGCATTGCTTGGAATGATTGTATCTGAGAGTGTCTGCATCTGTGTGTGCTGAACTACAAAGGAATTGACAGTCATTTTTATACATATAGCCCACATTTCATAGCGCCAAATGTAGATAGTAAAATAAAACAGAAAAACCATGCAGTTAAAGACTGCAAATTACTTTTCTTCCACTAAAAATGGAGCCTTGTGCATAATATATGTGATTTTCACAGTTTAGTCAATATGGACATATTCATCCCATATATTGAAAATAAATGCCACATATCAAGCATTTGTTTTAGCCCACACTTACACACAATCTAAAAAATAAACAATACACTTAATAAACAGCAAACATTCAAGTGTCTATGAACACTCCCCTCGCAGATCCTGGCAGCCTGTCCATACGAATGGGGCGGGACACAGCTGGTGTCCTGCACCTGCGTGCGTGTCCTCTTCCTCCCACTGTTCGTCATGTGCGTGTCGCCGACGCGGCACCCCCTGCTGGCGCACCCGGCCTGGCCCTGCGCCCTGTCCGTGTTGCTGGGCATCAGTAATGGCTATCTGGGCTCGGTGCCCATGATCCAGGCTGTGGGTAGAGTGCCGCCACAGCAGAGAGAGCTGGCAGGTGGGAAGATGCAGACAGTGCCGAACTTACCGTGGGCACTGTTGATTTGTACCATTCATTACACTCACTTAACATTCATCTCCTCTGTGGTTATAGCAGCAAGCAAAAAAGGAAGAAAGAAATATATTTCAGAAGAAATTTCTGATATGCAATTTTTAGAGTAAACATGTCTGTACATATGCAAGTCATATACTCTACTCGTGTAAACACAGCCATATTTACTCTTTACTCTATAATAACATATATATTTTTACTGAAATATGTTTCTTATTTCTTACCTTTTTGTTTGCTGCTTTAACCATTGAATATTCCTCTGGGATCTATCTATCTATTTATATATCTATCTATCTAAAGGGCTGAAGCACACCTGCTTATATGTGCCATAGCTGCAGGGGCTTCTTTGTGGCTGAATTCACCATGTGACTGAAACTTAAATGTAAGCACTTGTCCTCTTTGTGCTTCTTCCCTCACAGGGAACACCATGACCGTGTCCTACATGGCCGGCCTGATGCTGGGCTCGGCCGTGTCCTATTCGACGTTTGGGCTCACTTCGCACACACCACCTGCGCATTCGTCCAACACCACCCTCTCTTTGCACACCTACATGCCCAGGTTCTGATGTATGGCCACCCCTTCGCGTGCACAGACATGCACACCCACGCACGAGCCCACAAACCCCCATCCCACCCCTCGTAGCACCGTAGCAGAATTTCTAAAGGGGCAAGGATAATTTCACCTGGCTAAAATAAACACAGTTCATCTGATCGTGTTGTGCCGTTTGTTAAATGTTACATCTATTATGTGGTTGTTGGTTTATCTAAATGAGTAGGCTGAGGCTTTGAATGTATATTATTATGTGCCATAGCGAGATAAACACTAGTTTTCCCTGCTCTACCCTGGTCAAACACTGCTATGCAAACATTTAAGATAAAATAAGACCTCAAAGGGCATTAGAATGTTCCAGCAGTGTACACGCAAGTTAAACATATAAAATACACAACGGTTAGGCAAATATAACAAAAAATGAATACAAAAAGGTTTAGCAACACTACACAATATAAATATATCTGCGTAATGTTTGTGCACACGTTTACTATAGCTATGCTAAAGGGCAAAGAATACTGTAATAGGTGTTCCAGCCATATATAAATATTGCAGTTACAATAAGCAATAGTAGGCAGGATGCATACACTGAGCAGAGCGATGTTTATTAGGGGCACGTCCATAATCATGGTACATGAAATGGTTGAGGAGCCAAAGTGGCCGTAAAACAAACCCAGACTACATAGCTAAACAAGGATAAACACGGAGCTGGATAACAGAGAAAACAAGGTATACAATACACATAAAGAAAGGTAAGTAGATTAACACGAGACCACATACATAGAACAATGAACCACAATGAGACAGAAAAAAACCCCACAAGGTTTAAATACACAAGACGATGACAAGACAACGAGCAACTCCTCAAGCTCCACATTCAGCAGATACGCAAACGGTAAATCCAATTCCACCTTCACGGGAGTGCTAAGATGACCCAGAACAAACCTCTCCAGTGACTTCATGCAATGTTACGTGCTACGGGTCTGTAGTTGTTTAGCTCCTTGGGGTACCTGGTCTTTGGTACTAGGACGATGCAAGATGTCTTCCAAGCAGTGAGACACTCTCTCTCAGGCTGAAGCTGTATATGTGCTGCAGGACTCTGCACAAGTGGATCACACAGACCTTGCACAATGCCTTAAGTACTTTAGCACTGACAACATCGGGACTGCCTGCCTTTCCTCTTTTCAGTTGTTTTGGTTCCCCTCTCACCTGAGAAATTGCCCTACAGTGCAATTTTATTGCACAAATGGGATCACTTTCATGTCATTTTCATATTTTTCATGAACAGCTTTTAAAACACAGTTTTATTACTTTGGCTCAACTTCGGCCTCTTCAAAAGGGGAATGGGAGTGTTAATTGAGGACAGATCCCATGTACATCAAGATCAAAGCACTTGACATATTGACAGCAGAAGACTTTTTATACGTACCTGTAATGTTGCCCGAGTGCCGCGGAACAGGACGCACAGACTCCCTCAACTTTGTGCAACATTTAATGACAATTAAACATGTAAGACAATAGTGGCACTCACACTATTGCTGGAAGCATTCCATGAAAGCATCATGCAGTTACCGCAGATTTGTCAGCTGCACATCCATGAATCTCCTGTTTCACCACATCCCGCAGATGTGCCATTAAATTGACATCTGGTGACTGTGGAAGCCATTTGAGTACAGTGAACCCATTGTTCAAGAAACCAGTTTAAGATGGTTTGAGCTTTGTGATATGATGCATCATCCTGCTGGCAGTATCCATCAAAAGATGGATTCACTGTGGTTATAAAGGGATGGTCAGCAACGATACTCAAGTAGGCTGTGGCATTTAAATGATGCTCAGTTGGTACTAAGAGGCCCAAAGTGTGCCAAGAAAATAAACCCTATCGGTATAGGGTTTATTTTCTTGGCACACTTTGGGCCTCTTTGCCATCAGCAGCCTGAACTGTTGATACAAGGCAGGAAGGAGCCATGCTTTCATGCTCTTTAACCAAATTCTGACCCCACCCTCCGTATGTCGCAGAAGAAATCCAGACTCATCAGACCAGGCAACAGATTTCCAATGTTCTAATGTCCAATTTTGGTGAGCCCATGTGAATTGTAGCCTCATTTGCCTGTTCTTAGCTGAGAAGAGTTGCGTCCGGTGTGGTCTTTCTTCTGCTCTCAATAATGAGCTTTTAGAAAAAGCTCAAATGTCAGATGTTTTTCTGCTGCTTTTATGAAACCTATGTTTAACCTGCAAAGGACAGTCTGATCATAGGCCCTTTTATCTATTGTAAAGACTCAGCCAAGATCATAGGGAACACACTACTTGTTTTTTTTTTTTTTCATACATGACATGAGCTTGGATTTTACTCTGGCATAAACTCCAGGGGCATAAACTCCCAGCACATAAAAACTGAATATTAGAATCACCTCAGCAGTCGTCTGTGTCATCTCAGTGACATCATAATATCTTTGCCTGTTTTCAAGTAATGTTGTCATGTGACAAGATCTTGATACACTGGTAAATGATGATGCTGCTTTAAGGAAGAATACATACTTGAAAATAAAACTTATTTGTCAATGTCATAAGATAAATTCACCTTGATGTGACAGCAGGATGTGTAATGAAGGTGAGGTGGATAGCGAACACACATGCGAAGAACCAGCGCCTTGGACTTGAGAACAAGCAGAAAAGGATAAGAGGTCGATTCAGGGTGATTATAAAATCAGGAAAGAAATTCCCTTTTTGATAGAGATTTTTCAATTCTCTCTCTAGATTAGTGACTGGCATGCTCTGCACTTCAACCTTTTGATTCTTTCCCAAGAAGCCCCATGAAGCTTTCACTTCCAGATTTGTGTAAAGACAACAGTAGGCAGACCAGAAATGACTGGGAATACAAACCTTGTTATTCAGTTTAGAAGAACAATTGCCTGGAACTACCCCAGTAACAATGTAGGCAGAATTTCCATTGCACATCGTATTCAGCATTTTAGCCATTGTTTTCTCTAATACCCTCCAATGGTCCCTATTGAAAGAATCTAGCTGTGGAGCAGCATTTGTGAGTGTGAAGGTGACATCAAAATTTCATTTTAAAAGTAGACCCAGTTCAGCAGTTGCTTAATTTAAAAATCCAAAGAATGTCTTAATTTTGGGAAACACAGCATGTTTTTGATAGATAAAAAAAAGTTTCACTCAGCTTTTCTAGTCTTATTCTCTTTTTTTCTAATATAAACTAGATTGCACATCCTAGAACATCAGAAGCACTTTTACTATCTCTATTATTTTAGTAATATTTTAATATCTCTACATATTTTATAATATTGAAGAGGTGTTTTAATTAGCAAAGGCGATGTGTGATGCTGTAGTATGCTCTGGTCCCATCCCAATGTAGCGTGGCGATATAACGTACAGCCAGTTATCTTCGCTGAACTGCTGGATGTCCAAATGGTGCTCACAAAACAATGTGGAGTTTATAGATCATTGGAAAACATTTGAGGGCAAGCCTGGCCTTTTAGGGTGGGATGGTATCCTACTAGGGAGGGCACTGCTCTCTTTTCCTGTAACATAAGCCATAGTCTTATGACAGACCTAGTTAATCTATGACAATCCAGAGCAGAGGCCAGGCAGCAGACAAAGAGGCTAAACCAACCATCTGCTGGTCGCTACATGACATCCCTAAGGTTCATCACATTGACAATGTGTCTGTTCCCTGAGCTAAGCAGAAATACAGAAAACAAAGAAAAACTTATCTTAGGCTTGAAAATGTTGATGGAATTAGGGGAACAGCCCTTTCCTGGTTTGAATCTTATCTAGCTGGTCTCTACCAGTTTGTTAACATAAATGGAGACTTCTCAGCATACAACAAGGTTAGCTATGGTGTCCCGCAAGGATCTGTTCTAGGGCCTTTGCTTTTTTCTTTATATATGTTACTGCTAAGTGACATTATACATAAATACTGTGCTAGTTTCCACTGCTATGCTGATGATTCTCAGTTATATGTCTCAGCTAAACCAGAGGACATATATCACCTTAGTATTATTATGGAATGCATAAAGGACAACAAACACTGGATGTTGAGGAACTTTCTCTCACTTAATCCTGACAAAACAGGTGCTTCTATTAGGCCAAGAGACAGCTAGGTCCTCACTTTCTGATTACTCAGTGATCCTCAGTGGTCTCCCAATCACATCTTCTCTAATAGTTAAAGATCTTGGAATCTAGAACTGCCTTTCTCCACCTCAGGAACATTTCAAAGATTAGGAACATGCTCTCCTCACATGATGCAGAAAAGATGCATTTATTACTTCAAGATTTATTAATTCAACATTTATTAATTCAAGACTGCAATGCCTTAATATCTGGCTGTACCATTAAGTGCCTAAACAAGCTCCAGCTAGTTCAAAATGCAGCAACCAGAGTTCTGACTAGAACTAGAAAAATTGACCATCAGGCCTATCTTAGCTACTTTACACTGGCTCCCAATAAAATTTTGTATTGATTATAAAATATTTCTGATAACCTACAAAGCACTGAATAGTCTTGCCCCACAGTACCTTAGAGAACTCTTAGTACATTACAATCCACCACGTCTGCTTAGATCAAAAGGTGCAGGTTCTTTACTAGTACCAAGAATAAGAAAATCTACCCCAGGGGGCAGAGCCTTTTCCTATAAAGCTCCCACACTATGGAATAACCTTCCTGTACATGTTTGAGACTCAGACACAGTCTCATTATTTAAGGCTAGGCTGAAAACCTATCTGTGCAGTCAGGCATTTTATTAACTACTTCCCATCTTAGGTAAAGGTGTATATCTGGGGGTCAATGGGAAGTAAGAGTTATGGTAAACTGGGATGTTATGATGCTGTCACTTCACCTCTCTTTTGTCACTCATGTTTTTCACTGAGAGTTACAGAGTGCTGATGTTCCAGGGTTCCCTCATGCTTGTGTTTCCTTCTGGCTCTATTCTTTTAGCTGTGCTGCCATGCAGGCAGTTGTAGCTCAATCGTTAAGGCGCTTGACTTGTAATTGGAAAGTTGCTGGTTTGAGCCCTGCCACTGTTGAGCCCCTGAGCAAGACCCTTAACCCTCAATTGCTTAAGTTGTACTCACTCATAATTGTAAGTTGCTTTGGATAAAAGTGTGAGCTTAAGGCCTTTAATATAAAGAGCTAGATCTTGTTAGAGTCCATCTTTTTACATTATAGTTCCCTAATTTTCACACTCTCGTACCTGGACACGCCTAATAATCTAGTCTCATTTTCTGCTGAGGAACACCTACCCCTGATGATCATGTTACTGAGCCTCAGCTGCCATAACTACTCCCATCACCCCCTGATGTCCCCTGCTGTAGCCCACCACACCTCCACCCCAGCCAACTACTTCTCTGCTGTCCACGCACACCATTGCGACAAGACTAGGACCTCTAAAAAATTGGACTAGACATTAATTGCTTATTTTTTCATTTTATTATTATTTATTTAATTTTCTCTTTACATTGTTATTACATTGTTGTGACTGTTGTCGGCCAGAGGAGGATGGGCCACCCTTTGAATCTTGATTCCTCTCCAGGTTCTCCTCCTTCTCTAGGGAGTTTTTCCTTGCCAGTGTCGCCCTTGTCTTGCTCACTGGGGGCTTCAACTCGGACATTTGTAAAACTGCTTTGTAACAATATCTGTTGTAAAAAGCGCTATATAAATCAATTTTGATTTTTGATTTTGATTTGATATTTTGTACTGCAGTTACTTACCTAGAAATTTCTTAAATATATGAATTTTAAATTCTACATTTACATTCACATAACATTTACATTTTGCATTTGCATTTTACATTTATATATATATATATATATATATATATATATATATATATATATATATATATATATATATATATATATATATATAATTTAGAAGTGTAACTTTTCAATAAATATATTTTTAATTCTATAGTCAACACCAACACTGTATTTCAGTTATAATGTACATAAATTAAGCTAAATGTTTTAAAAATGCTAAAAAAGAGTATCAAACATTTTACATTTGGCACCCCATACAATTTCTTGCCAAGATAACTGGCTGATAACAGAGTTTCAAATTAATGCTCCATCACAGATCAATACAAAAGATTATGTTTACATTAATTGAACGTATTCCTGCTTTATATAAAATACACTTTGTATTTATAGTATTATTTAATTCATTTGCTGCTTTAATAGTGCAAAATACTACATTCAACAAACCTTGCATCAATCTCATAAGGAACCATATTCCTACAAGTGGCAACTTATAAATTGTGCTTCTATTGCATATGGGTGATGCTTGGTTAAAAATAAATAAAAACAAGATAGAGAAGATTAAGCTTCAATCTTACCTATCACTGTTTAGATCACTGCACAGGTCTTGTCCAACCCTGATCCTCTTTTTTGTCTGTTATGACATTTATGTACAGTACCTACGCCTGCACGCAAGTATGCTTGCTTGGTGACAGAAAGTTTGCTAAACCAGAGTAACAGAACATTGGTCGGAAACTCGCTGAAAGGTGTTGAAATTCATGTGTGTAGAGAAATAAGATATGTACTTCTCCTCTGTATTGTAGTTCCTTTTTTCACTGCAAATTTAGTCTATCAGTGTAACATTTTAGCACAATCTTAAGAAGCATCTGAGTAAGATGTTTTTTGTATTTTAATTCAAAAACATTACCAAAAGCACCAGTGACGACTAAACGTCATCTTCCACAGAATCAATTCTAGTGGACATTTGTTCACTGAAATAATTAAGTCACTGAAAGGGAATGTTTGCATCTTAAAGCCTGAAGCATACAGTGGTCTTAAAGGAAATTTTACATGACATGTACAATTATGTTTTAATAAGCTGTGTAAAGTGTTACAAGTGTAACTATATAATATTTGGTCATTAAGTGCAAGAACTTTGGCATTTACTAGTTACACTGTGTTGTACATATATATGTACACTTAAACAGAAGTGTATTCCACTTAAACTGTGGTGTAAGTATAACTTTACACGAAATAAGTGTATACTAATTACACCCTTGTGTATATTACACCCTTGTGCAATACATTGTTTCTCATTGTTTCTTTATTCATTATTCACATAACCCTTGTTGTTATTGGTGTGTTATTCATTTGCTATCCAGTATGGACTTGGTTCCTTGAGTCTTGGTTTCTCTCAGTGGTTGTTCTTCCTGTTTGTCCTGAGAGTGTCATATAGGACATTTTTTTTGTCATATGCTCACTAGAGGATTCAACCCAGTTTTCCATAAAGATGCTTTGTGATGTCTCCAATTGTAAAAGAGTCTTATACAAATAGATTTCGAACTGAATAGTTTTTCAGTGGTGGTGTGCACAGACTGGCTGATATGATGAACACTAATTTATTTCAGAACTGCATAAACTTGACCACTGCAGGGATATGCTGAATACCATTATTTTGCATCTTTAAACTTGTACTTCATGACTACTTCTAATACATAATGGCATTTTCATTTCTACCTTATAAACGTTTGTACAGTGTATCACAAAAATGGCTAATAGTCAACTACAAAAACTTCCTAGGCTATTAACTATCCCAATTGACACCTCGGAAAATATGTGTACACCTTAATAAACACTACTATACTATAAAACATATTTACACTTGTTATAACGTATTATGTATTATGATTTGTTCCATTTCCCAGTACTCTAAAATAGAGTGAATATATTTAAAAAAAAATTAAAAGTGAAATATGTTTTCGAAAAGCGGACGAGGCAGATATGGAAAAAGAAGAAACAGGAAACAAGCTCATCTATGGTGCTGACATGGCTCAGGTAAGAACAATAAAGACAATGAACAGAGGGAGTGCAAGTGCATGCAACAGGAAGGTAATGAGTCTGGAATGGAGAACAGGTAAGATAGACAAAGGCTGGCTGTGTGGGTGGGGCCAAAGGTCAGTAGGCTGGCTAGACCATATGCTGGAGCAAATCGGGAGGTTGGAGGCAAGGCAGGAGGCGGGAGCTACCCACCCAACATTTTGTATACCACTGCATGCCATTAGTTTAGAAGTTAGTTTGTTTTGGGTTTGTTACTACCTGTTTTTTTGTTTGTTTGTTTGTTTACTCCACATCCAAGTTACTGCTCTCTGGTTTGTACTTGGTTTTCCTTTTCTCTACTGCTTTATGAGTTTTGTGTCGCTTTCACAGCTGCTCGTTAATAAATCTGATAAACTGTTGTTTTCTTGTCAGTGTGACTTCCCTTGTGACTGCCACATGCTATAATCCTCAAAATCCTCTGTAGTCAAGTTCTGCCATGTACTATAGCAGTTCTATACCTTACAGTGAGTGGACTTTTAAAGACACTTTCAATGGTGGAGCAGTAACATTTTTGGAGGTGCTGCAGCTCACCTGTAACATTTCATTAATCACCACAGAAAGTACAAACTGTATCACAATATGGATTGGCTAGTAGTGCTGTGATACCAAAGCAGGCAGCTGGAGATCTGATGAGCCTGCCGCAAATGACTGTTACAGGTACCTTTCCCCTACTGTCTGGCTGATAATGGAGATGGGTCTCCCCCGGCACCATCTCAAGTTCACAGTTCCTCGATGTTGCTGGCACGCAGGTCCACACTGGTATTTTGGCACCATCTTGTACATTTCCATTTATAAGTCTCCTTCACTCACTTTTGCACACACATTCATGGCCATTAGTCATTGACCTGTGCAATAATCTGAAATAATAAACTGAAAACCTGATAACGCAGTTATCAGTGGGCCCAGAGTCCAATTTTTCATCCTTAATAGTACCTTTTCATTTTATTTTCATTAGTTTTATTGTTTTAAAGTTTTACTCAATAACCCACAATAGTAGTATATGCCTCAGGATGCTCATAAAACTCCAATTTGAGATTGACATTTTATACACCTGTATCATGTAATTAATGGCTTTCTATTGTTGGTATATTTTTACTTGTCCATAACTTGCTATTCATCATAGGTGTGTGAATATGCCTGTCATTCATCACTGGTTATTTCACACTAACTATGACCTTTGTGCAGCTCTGCTGCCAATGGAAGTCGTACAGTTTACTAACATGCCGATTTGTTTTGTTAGTTGGTAACCCAGAGCCTGAGAGAGGGTGAGTTCCCATGTACATAGCCCGTAGCAGAGAAGACATGCCGCTGAAAAGCATATTGAGAAGTCAGGTCCGCTGAAATGGATTCCTGGTGATTTGATTTTATTTATAATTCTTAAGATGATAATTATATTTATACACAGGATGTCAAATATCCTATGCCAATCCATACCAGAAACCAAAACATTGCAAGCTCTTCACAGGGGTCATCAGGTAGGCACCTCAATTCAGCAAAACGCTGACGAACAAAGTCCACAACACCTCCAGAAGGTCCAGAAGGCTCGATTATGTGGTGTGCCAACCTCACTCCCCTCTAAGGTCACTTTTAAACATAACCTCCTTAAACATAAACTCAAACTGGCCTCCCTGGTGGCTAAGGCCATACCTAGCCCTACTGGTACCGTTAATACATTCTCAGTGTCTCCAGTTCCATCTGGATCTACCGCATTGCACAATGACTCGACATAAAAAGCTACCCCGATTATATCTCCATATATACCGTCCCTTACATGTCAACAAAACATGCTTCAGGATGCAAACCCCCCGTACATAATTCATAATTCTCAACCAGGATCTTCACCTACCCACTGTCCAAGGTTTTGCGGGGTTGGAAGAAAGTCGTAAGTCGCTCTAAGTAAAAATTAAATGCTACTAGTATCTATTGTCTACAGCTCTCGCCAGGTGATTTTCCATTTCTCTATATTTTTTAAGTAGTGACGGGACGATAGAAAGTAACGTATCGACAACGCTCCGAGTTTACAAAGTGCATACATTACGAAGCACTGCTTGCATGTGTGCTGCAAATGCAAATGTCACGTGGTCATAGATAACCGAAGCTTCAGAGCACTTTAATGCATCACTGAGACTTCAGAATGCATCAATGCATCACAAAGACCTACTCCATTAACCTGGCCTGACTGACAAACAAAGTCAAACTTAACCTACTCCTTTAACCTGGCATGACTGACACAAGACCAAGTCAATCATCTGATCCCATATACCCAAATAGCGCATCTACAAAGTTTAAAAGTCTTCCAAACACATACCAATTCGAGGGTTTTGTGAAAGGAGGCGTCCGGTATCACATCTTGGGAATAAAATTGTAATATTTCGAGAGTTCACGTCATATTTATTGTGATTAAAAATGTGGTATTACGATAATAAAGTCATTAAGTGACAGGAACAAGTCAGGGTCTTTCGAGGATAACCTAAACTAACCCTGTTGGTGAAGCTGTTTGAGTTTGTCCGCTTCTGCATCATAACTGCAGCATGCAGAACATCAGAACTGGGCGTCCCTTGACCTTGGCATGGTCTTATTTGAAGAGCGGTCCATGTTCTCACAACTTCCTTATAGTAATACCACTTTTATGTCGTTATTTTTCTACTTTATTCTCAAAATATTATGATTTTATTCTAAAAAATACTACTTTATTCTCAAAATATTATAGCTTTATTCTCGAAATCTACCATTTTTAACAGTGGCACTGTCATGAAACGCTGTCGTAGCACATAAAAAGTCTCTTAAAATTAAAAAAACATAACATACTGGAAGGATCATTTAAGAGATACCCTACTGTGGTGTGGAATCATTTCCAGACAGAATCTCCATTAAAAACTATTATGTAATAGCCTGCTTTCAATAACAATAATACATCATCTATGCTTCTCCGTTTAAGCTATACGCATCCTGCGATTTTACACGGGAGATAAGACCCCCACTGTACCAGCTCATCCTGGATCATCTAATTGGGTATAATAGAACAGCTTTGACACAAAACTATACCCAAATAAATATTTGTATTAAATAAGTCTAAAATATATTCCAAATGTAACAAATATACAAACATATATAGTGGTATAAAATTGGTGAGGCTTGATCTGTAAATTTTACATAGGTACCAAACGAACTGAGAGCGGTAGCTCTTTTTACAAACAAATAATAAACTATAAGCGATCATTTTTATTTGATACCCACTGACTGTAGGATCAGTAAAACAGTACAACCAAAAAAACACCAACACCAGCCCCAGATCCATTCATCACCACCACAACCACTGGCAGTAATGGCAACATCATCTTCAATTTGAGGGAGCTCCGCGTTAGAGAGACACACAAGGTCCACAGTGCTACAGTATCAGTACATCCTAACAACATCCTAGACCCCAACTCACCTTAATACATTTGAATTCCTTAACTAAACTCGTCGGCAAAAGCTCCAGAACTCCTCTTCCATACCACAATGCACACACACCCCTAGCCGCTTCCTTGCAGTTATGTTCATAGTCCTCTCCAGTCTCTCTGTCTGTGATTGCAACCTCATAAACTATCAGCGGACATCTAACACGAAGCAGCAAGCCAAGCTGCTGGCCCCACAATTTCAATTCACCTGGTAAACGTGATTTGTCAGTGCCATTAATAGGCTTTGCCAATTCCGTCTTTAGCCCTACAACTTGCTCTTTATCATTTAATGCTTCACTATACCTTGTACCTCTTAACTGACTTCTCCAGTATAGAAGGCATCAGTTCTGCTTCCATCATAAAATTGTGCGGTTTGATATTCGCATGTGTTTTCATGCCAATCAGCATTTTTTGTTTGCTTGCTTTTGCGACTAATAAATTATTGTTTCTACCAATGAATTCCGCTAGAGGCATTGTGTTTCTATGGAGATTCACATCAATGTTCTGATCATTAGATTTTTTAATAGCTGATGCACATCGCTGAGTTGCATTCAACTTATTATGCGATTTAAAATTAAAGTCCATTCTCATGTGACATTTCCCTCATTTTACTCACTTTGTGTATATGAACTTTATTCTCCAGCTTCTTATAAACCAACAGAAAAACTAGGGAATACGTCAACAGCACCTTTCTTTATTTCATGTCTCATTTTGGCACAGATTGTACAGACATTTTTCAAGCCCGGTCTTTAGTATGGACTGTCTCTCTCCCACAAAAAACACCTGCGTCTCAACAGCTAAAGATGATCACAATTTGAAATGAATGTTTGGCCAAATGATTGTCCAGTTCAGCTGTTCAGGATGGCTAGAACAAATCCAGCATCCACTTGCAGTGTACGCACATCCACTCACTTGAATTGGATGAAAAGAAGCAGCTTCTCAGTGTAAACAATATTTGGTGAAACGGCCACCGTTGGAGGGCATTGCCTGCTCTTCAGTCTGCGCGTGCCTCTTCGACCAGCAGGGGGGGCTCCTCGGCCACGCGGCTCTTGAAGAGTGTGATCTCGTCCAGGTGGCAGAGCGGCATCTCTCTAATCACGTGGCTCAGGTCTTCGTGCAGCAGCGGGTACACCACCACGCTCAGGGCAGGCCGCGACGCAGACAGGCTGTGTGGGGACAAAGAGATGGACCAGCAGGTCGGCATTTAAAGGTACGAAAAACCCAAAACATGACAGCGACACTTTCTCCTACATCTGCGGTTGATGATGGCAGCAGCGATAGCGGATGATATGCAGGTGAATGTAGTACGTCAGGCACAAAGCGGTCTTACATTACTGAATTACAGGTGGACAGATTAGAGGGTGTGCAGACAGATTACACATTACAGATTTCTGCAGGGTGATTGGTGGTATGGTTGTGATTCAACTAGTCTGGAGTGACTGGGGTGAGCAGCAACAATCAACAAAGCGCAGATTATGGAGTGCATGGCAGTAGGACTTTAGGGTGTAGTTTCAAAGAAATTACACTTCGGCCCTGCCAAGAAAAAGGTTTGCTCACCCCTGGAAGAGACTTTTGGTGACCCCTCCAATACCCACTAAATCTGCAATGGGCCTGTCTATAAATCTAATTTGTGCCATTGTCTCCAATAAGCCTAATTTGTTCTTTCTTTTCAAAATGGACATTCCATTAGCAACATCAGACCTCACACTAGTTTTAATCATTTTCTGTCTTGTGAAAAAAGAATGGTGCACATTTTGGAAGATGAATAGTTAAGTGACAGGAACATTTAAAAAGCAAAAAAATAAAATAATCCAAAAGCACAATAAATGCTGAAACACTAGTACTGAAAAAACAAAAACCTCGTCGGAAAGATTCTTAATTCCCAATTGAAGGTAAAGCCGTGCGCGATATTGAAGATAAAGGCGTGTGTGAAATGATGACATGTGGGCGTGTTTAAAACTAACCTGTCCAACAGGGTCTTCTGCAGCGCTTTGCAGGCTGCCAGAGTCCCGCCCATGAACATGTGACACATGATGAGGCTGGTGGAGCGCTGCACGAAGGCGGCGGCGGCGGCGGGTTGGAAGGTCCCGTGACGTGAGACCAGACAGAGACGGCGAAGACGGCGGCAGTGGGCGAGCGCCTCGAAGAACGCGGCGTTGGCGTTGAAGTACGGCTGTTCCAGCCTGGTGCATCACACACACACACACACACACACACACACACTGAGGAAGTGACACAGCGTGAAGATTCTGCCTATACTGCGTTACTATTGACGGCACTTTTTTTTTTTTTTTTTTTTTTTGCTGCTTTAAGATTTGTGGCTCCTGCAGATCCATAGAAAGTGCTGAAAATAGCCACATTTTCTGAGAAAATGACTGGAATTCATTTTGATGCGATTTTGGTAGGCTGGTGCCATTGTTATTTTTTTTTTTAAAACTGAATTTCAGGAGGATGAAATATAAAACTCCACAAATTAGAACTGACAAATAGAATCTTCAAACAAAGCAAACATCCGTCTACATCTGACTAATGGACGTCAGCATGAGCAACAATTAAAGCAAGTACCTTCTGAAAACGAATATCTATTTTGCGACACTTCATTTAGTGTGACAAAGACTGGACCAAACGTCAAAACCAAATACAATAAACTTGCTGCGTAGTTGATTTGAATGTGCTGGTACTGATAAAACAGAGAAACAGAACATAAAATTACCCTCTGCTGCCCTCTACTGGAGAGCTGAATATCTCTAGTTTAAAATGTTCTATGAGCAGGAGAGCACAAATGTAGTGTGTTCTAAAGGTGGGATTCTCAACATGTCCCTTCCATAGAAAAGATTAACTATTCATAAAGCATTTGATCCCACTTTATATTAAATGTATCCAGTATCGGTGCAATTACACTTAATGTAATTACTAAGACTGCATCATTATAGATGGATTACCGGAGCACAGCTTCAATACATGCACATGTGTTATCATCTGTTTTGGCTCATGTAAGTAACAGGTCTTTCTCAACAGCATTAATGAGATGTACAAGTCTTTTCTTTCTGATTTTAAAAGTATGTGAATAATTATATTTACATTATTACTGCATTTACAGAAGAAATATCGACTTATATTTATCTTGTTATAGTATGTTTGTGCTGCAGCACAGTAACCTAGCCAGAGGCTTGAGTTTAATTCATGTGTGATATTCACCTCAAGTCCCTGAGTTGTGTGCAGTGCACGAGCACCTCCTGCAAGGCCTGCGTATAGTTGACAGTTTTTAAGGATCCAAGGTTGGCCAGCGATAACGCCTGAAGGTCCTTACATCCCTGAGCGAGCTGTATGAGTCCGGTCCCTTTCAGCACCCCTGGCAGATGGGCCAAGGTGAGCCTGCGCAAAAACCTCAGCTTCCCCAAAACCGCCAGCTGTGCGTCTCCGATCAGGCATGACCAGGGGCAAGCTGCGGGGTCCTTGCGGATGGCTGGCTCATTTCGCGGCATGGCCGACGAGAAGCCGGCGCCGATGAGCTCCAGCTCAGCCAGGTGGGGGCAGCCCTCCAGCAGCGGACGAAAGCAGGACGCCTCCGCCGGGTCCTCGCCCTGATGTGCCGCGTCCTCCGAGCACGGCTGGTAGATGGGCACGCCCACGCGCCGAGCCTTCTTCAGTCCGAAGAGCGGTGAGCTCGAGGGGAGGCCCAAATCCGGGCGCGCCGCTGCCGTCTCGGGCGCCCGCGGGGCCAGTGCACAGGCAGGCAGCGCCAGCGAGCGCAGGTGGGCGAGACAACCCAGTGCTCGGCACAGGTGCCCGTCCTGCCCGGCTGGGGGGGCGTGGTGGTAGTGCGTAGCTGACAGATTCAGGCGCACAAGGTCGGGGCACGCCCGCACCAGCGCCCGCACGCTCTCGCCATCCATCGTCTCCTCGCCCTTCCCACTGCCGTCCACAGGTGGGCCACACCCGCACCCACGCAGATTGAGGCTGCGCAGGGGTGAGAGGTCGCGCCCGGCTCCCAGCAACACATGGAGGGGGTTGAAGCCCGGCGTCGAGCAGCGCGACACGTTCAGGTAGGCGGGGCAGCCATGTGCCAGCACCCGCCCCAGCATGGCGCCGTCCAACCAGGTGCGTGGTAGCTGCAGGGCCCGGACTATGCTCCCGTCTGCCGCCGCCATGCGCTCTGTCAGCGCCGCCACCGCGCCAGGTCTGGGTGGCGCCGGTCCCGGCACAAACACCACTAGGCCAGCCAGGCCGGAGGGCACGCTGAGGCTGAAGACGGCCAGGTATAGGGCGAGCAGCGTGCGGTTGACCTCGCCCGGCGCCAGCCGTGCCGAAAACCAGCGCAGGTTCTGGTAGTGCGGCACGCTGCTCTGGCCCACCATCAGCTGGGCGCAGCCGCCTGCCTCCTGCCGCCCCTCGCCCGCCTCCAGGTAGAGGTGTAGGCTGCGCAGGCCGCTACAGCAGGGAACCACGCCGTACGACGCTGCCAGCAGCGTCTGCTGCAGCTCGCGCAGCCGTGCCAGTGCCGCCTTGCCCTCGGCGCTCAGCTGCTGAAGCGCGAATCCTGGCCCCACGTCCAGTGCCAGCGCCCGCAGCGCGCGCAGCGAGCCCAGCAGCCGAGAGAGGCGCGTCGGGGTCACGCGGCAGCCCGTCACGTCCAGGCGCACCACACCGCTGCAGCGCGTCACCTGCTCCAGCGTTGAGCCAGACAGCCAGTAGCAGCCGCTTGCGTTCAGTGTGCGCACGTCGCCGGACACCTCCTTCAGGAGGCGCTTGACCGCTTCATCGGTCGCCTGCGAGGGAGACAAAACTCGAGATCAGACAGCTCGACTCTCGTCCTGCGCATTCCAGAAGTGTTTTAGCTGGATCTTTTGTTTTTATTTACTCATGAGTGCAAATGCCTGATTAAATCCCTATTTGAACTGACAACTCTGTGAATCTGCAAATAAGATGTGTCACACAGAAATTTCTGGATTTCTGGAAATCAGTGAATCTGCCCAGCTGCAATACAAACATTTGCTTCTTTTAATTTCTACTCGTCATTGGGATGAGAGACAAAGCACATCAACGCCTCAGTGCTCTGGAGACGAAGAGCTGCCTGAGCTCACCGAGTACTCTTTGTGCAGGTGTATGTGGGTCGTCAAGCTCTTGTCTAGACATAATATCCGAAATTTCTGGCACACCCGGTTTACGCTGACCATCAGGTCGTGACTTGGGATGTACCGCAGGATATTTAGCATAATCTCGTCTGAAAAGTCGGAGATGGTGACAGAGCACTGAGAGACACTGTCTGGGCAACACTGGGCCTGCAGAGAAACGCGAACAAAACGTGAACAAATCTTAGCACGGTTAGGGGTTTTAGACATGTGGACACACAGTAGCTAATACGGATCAACGTTTATGCGCGTTTAAATAGAATGTGCTATTTGACGTCTTCTCACATAGCACTAGCTAGTGAGAAACAATTCACATGACAAAGGATTTTACAAGAAGAAACTTCGGCAACATCACTGTTCCAAACATTTGCATGATTAATGACAAATATTTATGGGGGAATGATCTATTTTATTAAAGCTCGTTAGTCATTCGTTAACCTATCTTAGAACAGTACATGATTGATGTGTCGAGCTAGTTAACTTTTCTAGCTGTAACGGTAGCTAACTGAGCATCTATGAACTATTAAGATCTTACCTACCGTTTCAATCTGATTATCCATGTCGCCTTTCGGACGTCTCTTCAAATATAAAATTAACTTATAAATAGAACTCCATGCTAGATTTTCCCAAAATTCAATTAACTCAACACAAAAACTGCCTAGCTAGTCAAGTTAACTGGTCGCAGTCTAACCCTAACTCTCCCTTTAACTCTCAGGAGGAAGGCATTTACAGACGTAGCAACTTCCGGGAGGTGCAGCGACTTCTTCCGCCGTTACTTCTGTAGCCAATTTAACGTTAACTTTTGTCTACCGTAGCCATAAGTGTTTTGACAATCTCATGTCCCATTTAGATTAACAAAGGATGGACAGTGGAAATCTAGTAGATAATGAATATATCGTTCGAACGGACTGCCATGGGTAGGCTGGCTGGGTGTATGCGGCTGCGGGTAGAAGGAGCACTGACATTTGGTTAGAAATTCACTTAAATCATTCCCTTCTGATGCGGTAATATTGCACATCCTATATCTTAGCTGCCTTTATAATCATTGGGTTGCATCAGTTATTTGTCGATGCAATAAAACCGTGCGACGCGCCCCAGGTTTCAGTGGGGCCAGGGGAGACCGCACGGATGATTACACTGGTAAACTCGTACAATTGTTTCGTTACTGGCAGTCTGCACTCAAGATTGTGAAAATGTTCCTAACCTGAGGGATATGCTACTTGGTGCTAAAAGGTCGATCAAACCAATAGTAGACTAAAATGTTTATTGGGCCTGCTGCCCTAGACAGGCCAACTCAAATAGAGATGGAGGTCACTTCGTTGGATTGCAAGCTCCAAATCTAGAAGTTGCATGATTGTAGGTTTCTAGTTACTAGCTGTAAAACTATTCAAGCATGCTTTGATTATTGCACCACCTTTTACCAGCCTTTTTTGGCAAATCAGTAAATGGCTCCTACCATCAAATGAACTTTTTTTGCCAAACCATTGTAAAACAGGACAGAAGAGACAAGTGTGGTGTTTTACATGTGCACATTTTATTGGGTTTACATGTCAGTGTATAGAGACTCCTTGGCTCCCATGCCATGGACAGTCCCCCTACCCACATACCCCAGGGAAGTTCACCTGCAAAAAAAAGTCACTGAAATGGGTAAAGCTTTTCCCTTCTATTGCATAACAAAAGAACTGGTTTAAGGCTGAAGTACAAAAACAAAACCCAAGACACTTGAGTACATAATTTACATAAGCAACACTAACAAGGTCGTGTGTGTGTTCCCACTGACGGGCAGAAGCAGTGAATGTGGCATTAAACATGACACCATTTGGAATGACTTAAAAGAAATGTACATTGAGTCCTTTTGGAGAAAGCTCCTCCCCCGTAAGACACCACCCCCACATTCCAGTTTGCTCGTCCAGAGGCAGCGCACCATACGGAGCAGAAGCCATGCCCATGTTGTCTTCATCTGAGAGGGGAAGGTAGGTTGGTCGTTCTTTAGGTCAGCCAGGCACATGGCCAGCTGTGGTGCTCAGTCCCACTTAGAAGCACTTCCTGTGGACAATGGAGGGGCCAGACTCATCGTACTCCTGCTTGCTGATCCACATCTGCTGGAAGGTGGAGAGGGAGGCCAAGATGGAGCCACCAATCCAGACAGAGTACTTGCGCTCAGGAGGAGCAATGATCTGTGTAGGGAGAAAAGTATACAAGAGTCACATGCTGAAGGGCCCAACAAACCTTAACAGCTGTGAAGGAAAATGACAGTACAAATGCCTTACCTTGATCTTCATAGTGGAGGGTGCCAGGGAGGTGATTTCCTTCTGCATACGGTCAGCAATGCCAGGATACATGGTGGTACCACCAGACAGCACTGTGTTGGCATACAGATCCTTACGGATATCGACGTCACACTTCATGATGGAGTTGAAAGTAGTCTCATGGATGCCACATGACTCCATTCCTAAGAGGAGGGAATTTATTTAAGGGACCAAAATGGCACTTGTATTTTAAGTTACACATACAAGACTTTCCCCAAGATGGAGTCAGCACAAGACAAGAGCCTCACCCAAGAAGGATGGCTGGAAGAGGGACTCTGGGCAGCGGAAGCGCTCGTTGCCAATGGTGATGACCTGACCATCAGGCAGCTCATAGCTCTTCTCCAGAGAGGAAGATGAGGCAGCAGTGCCCATCTCCTGCTCGAAGTCCAGAGCAACATAGCACAGCTTCTCCTTGATGTCACGCACAATTTCCCTCTCAGCCGTGGTGGTGAAGCTGTAGCCACGCTCAGTCAGGATCTTCATCAGGTAGTCAGTCAGGTCACGGCCAGCCAGGTCCAGACGGAGGATGGCATGAGGGAGAGCATAGCCCTCATAGATGGGCACGGTGTGGGTGACACCATCACCAGAGTCCATCACAATACCAGTGGTACGACCAGAGGCATACAGGGACAGCACAGCCTGGATGGCAACGTACATGGCTGGAGTGTTGAAGGTCTCGAACATGATCTGTTGAGGAGAAGCAACTAGTTAGACAGTGAACACTTGACCAGGAGGGGGGGGGGGGGTTAGACCCTTGGATGCCAAAACTTAATCCCAGGCAGTGGTTTAAGTCAAGATTCAAGGACTGTTAGTTTCCAACTCAACATGCATGGAGTCTACAATGCTCAGGGTGGGTTGAAAGTTACAAAACTCATTCAGAAAAGCAGACAAGGGTGAAAATTTAACTTGCCGTCTCCAAATGGGAGACAAATTAGGGTGAAAGGTGGAAATCCTGAGAAGGAAGAGAAGAAATGGAAGAGATGTACAGAAGTGAGGAATACAGGGAAAAACTAATGGAGAACTGCTATTGAACCAAAGCATGTACCTGTGTCATTTTCTCCCTGTTGGCTTTAGGGTTGAGAGGAGCCTCTGTGAGGAGGACAGGGTGCTCCTCTGGAGCCACACGCAGCTCATTGTAGAAGGTGTGGTGCCAGATCTTCTCCATGTCATCCCAATTGGTGACGATACCATGCTCAATGGGGTACTTCAGGGTCAGGATGCCCCTTTTGCTCTGAGCCTCATCACCTACATACGAGTCCTTCTGTCCCATACCAACCATCACTCCCTACAAAAGGAAAAAACCCATTGCTACATTTCTGAAGAACTTGTAGTTGACAAGTGGCAGTGAACCCAATATTCATATAGTACCCCCTCTTCCAATTCATCAAGTACAGACATACAAGGGCATTAACGCTAGCAGCTCAAACATACCTGATGCCTGGGCCGGCCAACAATGGAAGGGAAGACAGCACGAGGGGCATCATCACCAGCAAAGCCAGCTTTGCACATTCCAGAGCCATTGTCGACGACAAGAGCAGCAATTTCCTCATCCATGGCTGTAGAGAAGGGAGAAATCATTTAGAGAAAAGAGGGGGAAAAAAAGCCACACGAGCTAAGCCCTCTACTGCAAGTGCAATGAGTACCATTTAAGGAATTCTTACAGTCGACCACTAGGTGGCGCAAAGGCGCAAGCTTAAACTCGAGAGATTGGAGACAAAGGAAGTGGCTAGGCAGACTCACTATTGCCTTATATGGCAATAAGTGCGACCGGCTCACCATGGTCGATTCAGCTTGCAGACCAGCTGCCAGGACCACTCCCCATTTCAATAGCCCGATAAGCGCATTACTAAACACTCACTGCGACTCATTTCCCCACCTACACCCTTGAATTCAACTTGCGCACTATTCACTGATTAAGTGCAATCAAAAAGCCCCATCTGTTTGCTGTGAACTAGGTCGGCATAGCTAGGTGCTCAATTAAGGCAGTTTGCTGGCCTTTACTGACCAGTTCAGGCAATAATTTAAAAAAAAAAGTGCCACAATCGCCAACTAGAAAACGCCGCATCGACGCCATCAAACTTGTCCAACCCCAACACGCACATCTAATTACCATGTTGGTTAGCTAGTTAGTCATACTGAAGACCTCATGGTGGAAAATCTTAAAGATGCCGGCATTGCAGTGAAATGGCCGCCACACCCACTATTGAAACAGAACGGCATCACTAATGAATAGGGCTAGCAACGCAGCACGCCGAGTATTGTTACTCAATTCAAGGCTGCCGTTAACCTACTAATGCCACAGAGGAATAGTTCAGCCACTTAAGAAAATGCAAGCCATTTGATTAACCATTTCAACTTAACGGGATCAGAGTAACCCGATCTGTACCTAAAAAACTAAACTGGTTAACCTAGGTTAGCTAGCCACGTTTTACCCAAGCATACAGGTAGCTAGCCTAGTCAAGAACCTTCACTAGTATAAAATATACATTTTAATTTTTTTTTATAAAAATAAAAAATAAGCACACGCCAAGATACCCTTCAGCCAAGTTAGGTTAACAACTAGGCTAACCAGCTAGCTGGGCTGTGCACCAAAGCTGACTAGCTCGCCAAAACAAAAAACCGGCAAATTGTTCTGCGCACACACAAAACATTATGCTAGCTACTGATTTTTAACCACAATGAGACGCCGCTTACCTGTTAATTAATGGTTTGCAGGGAACAAACGAGTGACAACTATCCCTTCAGGGTGCACAGAAAACTGTTGTCCTGCCCGAGCGGTGGACTCTTTTATACCCGGCGTGGTGGCCGGCTCCTTCCATATATGGTAAACTTTCGGCATCGAGTTATTTGATTGGCCCACCGTCACCCATTTGGCGTGTTTCGAGCTTATTGCTTGAAATTCAAGTTCCGAGATGAAGTAGTACTCTTTGGCAAGGCCAATTGAAATGAAAGGGATAGAAAAGGCACTATTTAAGGCATATTTATTAAACTGACGTGGTTATTAATAAAAAATGATATTATTCAGATACGGCTTATAGGAATAATATTTTGGTTAAATGGAATAACATTTATCTTAAATGGACTTACTCCAGTAAACATACTAAATGGAACACAAGCCTACTGCTAAACAAAGCGTTATTAAATCAATCTGAAAATCAGACAAATGTCTTAGTACCCATAAAACAAAAGGTCAACATTTAATTTTCATTCTGTAATGGTATATAGCTTTCAAAAGCAGTTCGTGACTTTTATATAGTCTTCCGTCGTTAGACGCATAAACCTGAAATTTGGGGGAGAAAAGTTACTGAATTACTTGAGGAGCTGTATTTTAAAACGGGTATTTATAAATCAGCTTTTTAAAAGTTCCCCTCACCGACATGCTTTCAACATAACACAGCCGCCTTGCAGCAGTGTCCTACTGTGGGTTGGTTTCGGATTGAAATGCGGGGCGTGGTTGTTTCCATTTGCAAGAGGACGAGTGGACGCTCAAGAGCTAATAAAGCAGTATTATATTACACTATGCTAATTAACATGTCGCATTATTATCTTCTTCTTTTGCTGATTCAATAGGCATGCAGTAATTTCATATATATGAAGTACTTTGCTCTGAGGACCTCTGGCCGAAACGTCCTGTTTTTCTAGAAACCTTATGTAATTCACTACAATTTTACATTTTTATATCTATCTATCTATCTATCTATCTATCTATCTATCTATCTATCTATCTATCTATGACAGAAAGAGAGAATTCAAAATGATAGTTTTTAGTAATATATCTCAGACCTCCTTCTACATTCTGATTAGGAATATTAATATTATTGAACTTTATGAATGGGCAGATTAATTTGCCAAAAATAACAGGCTAATTATCATGATCTGAATTTGTTCACAAGTAAGTAAAAGGTTTTCACCAAAAAGGCTTAGTTAAGACAGCTCATGGTCCTAGGATAGCCACCTGACACTAGTTCTGCCTGCTGGTTGGCTGCATCTGTGTAACCATAGGTGTACTGTAGTTTAAGGACTTTTGATAAGGTTCATTCCAGATTATTATAATGTCACCAAAGCAAAAAGATTGAGTGATATGAAACAAAAAATTTTTTTCACAGATTAATAATTTTTCAATAATAACCACATCACCTCTGCTAAAGACTGTACAAACTTTAAATTATAAGGAATGAGTGGTCATTTCCAAATATGACCTAAATACCAGGTTGAAAGTATAATCTGAACCATATAATTGAACAGTATGCATTCTTCATAGATCAGTAGTGTATCTGTTACAAGTTTCAGTAGGATTGCTTGGACATACTAGGCCTTGTAACTTTAAAATATTTTTGATAAGTCTGTTTCTATTATGGATAATTGAAGTTCCTGGCAGAAGCCTAACTTGGGTTTCATCTGAAAAGTTTGGTTTTATCATAAATATTTTTAACTGGTTGAAACTTACAATTTAAGCAGAGGAAACGCTTATTCATTCATAGCAACTGTACATGTCTATACAGGTTTAATCTCTGAATCCTGGAGGCTGCACAATCAAATAAGCAGAGACCATACACATTCAAAGCTATGTATAAGCGTGAAAATAACGGTCTCCCTGGAGTAGCCTATTCTCCACTTGTTTTTGCTTCTTCTTGTCTCAAGAGACATGAAACATCAAATTATTTTTTGAGCCTTTAACAGCTATAGCAGAATACATGTCATTTTGTTACTTAAGTAAAGCATAAGCGAATCCTATGAAAGATATTCTAATATTCTAGAAAAATAATTTTTGGATAAAACCAAACTGTTTCTTTCGGATCAGGATCCTTTAATGTTCAAGAAAAAGTGCTTTGAGTTGGATGGGATACTTTTGGAGCCTTAAATATTAAATAAACAAAAAAATAAATAAGGACATTCTACACTTTCCACCTTGTGTGGTATAGTGACTGCAGTACTTAAAAAGCACATTTTATTCACTCCCATCCAAACCTGGAATGGTGTATCAGTAGCCATGATTATGCGGGTCACAGAGATTACTGGCACAGTTAGTGCTCATTCCGTTTTTATGAAATCACTCAGATTACAAAGTGCCTTGGTGCATTCCCCCAAGGACAGGGTTAGGCTCTGTGTAGTTGTTTGCTCTATAGCACTGCTTCTGTGTGTGTGTGTGTGTGTGTGTGTGTGTGTGTGCGTGCTTGTGTGTGTGGGGGAAGGTATATATGTGTGTGTTTGCATGTGTGTATGTGTATTTTCAAGTATGATAGGTATTCCAGAATCTGTAGTAATGCTCTTATGCATCATTGCTGAGCTCTATTGGATGTATTAAAAATGAGTGTGTGTATTTGTGTGTATGTGTACCTGGAAGTAGTGTGGTTTCAGCAAACATCATATCTTTATTATACTCAGATAACGTCATGCCTTATAAGGCTTTCTCAGGGAGAGGGAGAGGCAGATGAATAGAGAAGAGAGTCTAATAGTCATCATAAAATAATGCAAATCTGAAACAGGATGTTCATCTACTCTGCCACTCTGGAACTGAAATGGAGAAGTAGCATTCCCTCCCCATTCAGAAAATGTACAGTGAATAAATAGTATTGTTTATGTGTTATTACTTACAATCCTGTGAAAATGTTAACTATTTATAATTATGCTTACTTTATAGCTGTATTAGGATCAGTAGGCCTCTGAGAGAAGACTGACCTTTGCATCCTGCCCTCACCCTGCACACACACACACACACACACACACACACACACACACACACACACACACAAAACTTCCCCAGACAGACAAATATTCACTTGTGTGCACGTACACTGAAAGTGGCATAATGAAAAAGACCATTCTTCCTACTTTAACTGGAAGTGAAATATATACGATGTCCTGTTCACAGTATTGTATTGTGGGGACGCTGGCTCTTTAAGAGCTGTTCCACTAACGACCTTATATGGAGATCTCTGTGTGAGTCACATGGAACAGTGCTTTGGAATGCCATGTCATGTGATTTGTCAAAGCGGAAATCAGAGTGGGATGGTCTCTCGCTTTTTCCCCTCTCACAAATCAAATCACATTCTTCTTTTTACATATACTATTGCATATTGAATTTATACACAATGACATAATACAACACACAAACTCAAACACATTCATAATCTACTTTCTGTCACCTCCTATGATATTAAAAAATATGCTGATTATATATATATATATATATATATATATATATATATATATATATATATATATATATATATATATATATATATAAACACGACTGTTAACAGTAATAATCTACATAGATATCTGTAAAAACAACACATGTAGCCTTAAATGGTAGGGGAAGGTCACCACTGAGGACAGGTGGATCATCAAGAGAAATATGTATAAAATAAGTATAGATCTATTATATATTTTTCACCTTATAATGTAGGGCACAGTTGACAGTCCTTGTAAGTCCCTATATGGCACTTTTGACTGATCAAATCCATCACAGCCAATAAAAGGACCACCTCCAACACACATTTACATATTCACAAGTAATCTCATGGCAGTGGTTAATAAGGGTGTTCCTTTAAGAATCCTGCCTTTTTATGAATGTAATGTGCCACTCTTGACCATGTATGACATGCACGCGCACACACACACACACAGAGAGAGAGAGAGAGAGAGAGAGAGAGAGAGAAACGTGTGCAGTTACCTTTTACACAACACTGCGTGCACAAATACCATCTGAATGTGGCTCTAGCTTGTTGCATATTCTTTCTGTATAGTAGCACTGTATGAAAAGATCATTCTTAAATTTAAGACAAAAGACATGTATAGTTCCGAGACTGAAAAGGCAGGAACTATTGGAGAATCCTGTGCTGAGAGACAGGATGGACATGCAGGAGGAGAGGAGAAGGGTTACAGCTGAAGATCAGACAGATCTTGGCCTCCGCTAGCACGGGTTCACACCTTTTGCAGTGAAGTCTAAGGTGTTTTCTTACCATCCAATCAAGAAAAGATTTTTCAAGAATTGGATGGCATTCTTCAAAGGGAGAGAAACTACACTAAAGTTCAATGAACTGTTAACTATTGTCATAATTGGTCACTCCCTGGTATCCTTATTGTCATGGTTACCCTGTCTTATATATTTGTTTTGCTTCTGTGTTTCGTTTTCTCCGCGCTTCATTTGTTGCACCTGTGTCTTGTTAATTCTTATTAGTACATGCGTTGAAACCCTGTCTTGTTCCCTGTTTGCTTTGCTGGTCATTGTGTTAAATCCTAGCTGCTGTTTGTGTTCCAAGCTTTGTGTCTTCTGTGCCTGTTTTGTATTTGTTGGTCTTTGGCGTTAGTTCTTCTCGTTACTTGTATCATTGTTGCAGTTTTGTTGTTAGATCAGGTGGACACTTGGAAATATTTTTGACTTCACAATTAGCTTATTAGCAATGTACTAGGTCAGTGCTGAAACAGCAAAAATAACTAGCATGCATGGTATTAGTACATGGAGATGTAGTGGATTATCGCTACTCATGAATGGTCATTCTTTACATAAAGCAGAGAGCACTGATGTTGGTGGCTAAAACATTTTATAGATAGTTGAAAACAGATTTCTGGGTGATGAAACTGGATAAGCATACTGACTTAGCAGCATAGAGCACATTCCTATATTGATGAATGGGGGCAGTGGAAGCCAGAAAATAAACTGAAAAGCCAGTTTTCTTATAAAAGTGTTTATGCTGCAGACCAGTAGCTTTCAGAAATCAAATTCAGGTGGATGGGGAGAGGTATACATGGATGGTACCAGCCTAAAAGTCTTAGGGATCAGATTATTTGACATGGATTAGATATGGGAGTGGAACTAGAAAACCAAGTTATTACAATAAGATGAAAAAAATAATAAAGGAAAAGAGGAAGAAAGATTGTGACAGGGCGTAGCGTGATTGAGACGTTTAAGAGTTCTATAAGATATGGCAGCTTTACCTTGTTGGTTAACCAAAAGAATATCAAGAGCGAATTCAATGAATTTGTGGTCTGAAATGTCAGCTGTAGTTACGCCACCAAAACAATGTCTAGTTTGTGATGAGGGAAATTAACATGCCATGTATAATGAAAACTGCTTAAATCAGATGTAAATTCAGTCAGATGTCATAATGAAGCAAGGACAAGCCATGGTATTATTTAAATCTCCAAAAAGTGAAAATTTGAGCTGATTTTAAAAGTTAGCAGCTATGGTATAAGTTATGTAAAAACAGCTCAGAATAAACTAGATAAGTGTAATTAATTGAAAACCCAATTGAATAAACAACAAATGTGAAGCAGTGCTCTGTTGTGCAATAATTTGTATGGCCTTCTATGGTTGTAATGATGTCTTTATCCCTAAGTGCATGTGAGAGAGCCTTAGTCAAACACTACTTCTGACTCCACCCCCAAGCCTTCCCTACTATCTGATTGGTCCTGCTTCATGATAACAGGTCAGGAAAGGGGAAGAGGGTGTGCTCTGTTACTGCGGAAACAGTTATACATTCAGGGCTCAGCACATTTCCTTCAGAACCACTTAACAGGGAACGCTACTACAAGGTAAAATATTAGTTTCTAACATTTATGAATTAAATGACAACACCCTTATATATTAATGTACCATGCACAAATAAGTGCTGAACACTTTTAACATTTAACTCAACTAATACTTTCCACATTATGAGCAACCATGCTCAGATATATTCTGTCTCCTGTAGTAATTTTCTCAATTTGACATCACTGATGAATATCAGTGTTGGAAGCTGTTGCCTGTCTGCATTAAACAAACAAACAAGCAAATGCTTAAGTTATACAAGTCACTTTTTTAGTGGAAGTCACTAAACCATTTGCGCGATACTTTAAAGAATGCCCTAATTCGGTGCCTCTCTTCTCCTCCACCGGCACACATTCTCTGAATAGGTGGATGGGAGTAGTCTTGAATTTAGGCCTTCTCCAATCATCTCTTCAGCTCAGCGCTCCTAGGGGTACATGCACATGAAACGGAGCATGAAAATTTACTAGGCCACCATCAGAAACATTTTAATCTCAGGTCTCTGGAGTTTCTCATATGATTCCTCAGAGGCCCCGTCAGTCTGCATATTGAGTACTTTCCTGTTCCGGACATGTCAGAGCCAAGGCATCATCACTGCGTAATTCTTGATCACCTGGCTCCGGAGCGTCCGAAGGCTCGATCGACGAGGCGGTGGGACCGGTGGTCTCTAAAGGCTGGATCCCAAGTCACTAACCACTTAAATCCCAATGCTTGAGCTAGTTATCATGTATTTCAGAGATATGTACATCCATACCTATCACGGGTTACCCCCCAGCAGCATGCACCTAGGATGGTCAAATATCCAGTTTTAAGCCAGACGCCTGATTTTAAGCCTGACAGTCCAGTTTTTCAGATCCCTGTCCTCTGTCTGGGAGAAGGCCTGGACAGACACCTGTCATCCTTCTGGAGTGAACTGACGGTTGCTTTCCTCTGAACAATACTGTTTAAGCAAATACCTTGTATTTTATTGTTTCAACAGATCGCCTCATACCTCATCTACTAGTTAACTGAAGAAAAGTTCTTACTTTAAATGCCAGTCAGTTAGGATTTTTGCAACAGTATGACAACTGTGAGCTTTTGCGTACAGTTGTACATTGTGGTTTTAATTTGTGTGTCCTCCTTTTGTGTGTGCAGTGTCATCTATTTAGGGTTTATTAAAGTGGTTCCCGGTGCTCCACCAAAGAGAATGCAAAATTACCTTATGCTGTATTACATATGGGGATGGGGGCGCCATCTTGTGAGGAACATGCTCTGTTTACATGTGTCTGCTTTGGTGGTTAAGGATATCTGCATACTTTTTGTTTTGCTAAAAAGTTCAAATATGATGGAGAAGCTAACAGATGGTTAAGGGGAAAGAGAAAGAAAGGCGATCCTACCAGGAAAAAGTAAATCTCAATGCTAAGTAACACTCTTTGAACAAAATTACATTAATAACAATAAGTAACGTCGATCCATATGGCATGGCAGCCTGTATTAGACCCCCGGCTACGTTCACATACCTGGACATTGTAAAAGAGTAGACACCAACCTTTTTAAAAATAAGCTTGCCTTTTGAAATCTAAACAAATTAAAGATATACCAGTATAAATGTTAGACCTAGGCTATATTTAAAAATAAAAACAAAAACAAAAAAAAAACAACTGCTCATAGCCTCCAATTTGGCTACCCAAAATGTACAAATGGTAGATTTGCAATTCCAAGTGCCAATTTACTTCATTGTTAAAGTCTATGAATAAATTAGTTAGTGTCTGCCATTGCCTCTTCTCTATCTGTGAAGATTTGTGCTTGTGTGTGCGTGTGTGTGTGTGCATACGCACGCATGTGTGTTTTGTGTAATTAATTTTTTTAAATTGAATTGTACTTCTCTGAGGATAAGTATCCTTGGGATGCACTGTCAAGTGATGGTGCTCCATCACCTCTTTTAGGCAGGCTGTTGGTATATGGCTGATACAATCGACACAGGAGATATGGCAGATCGCCATGACGATGGCTGCAACCACCGGTGTGGGACAACCAGTCTTCTGCTGGCAAACCACTAGAATATCTGGTAGGCGTTTGGATAATCCATATTCCTATATTCCTTCTCCTGACACCTATATGATGTACTAAAATGGTCTATAAACACATTTGTTCCCTTGCTTGTTAGAAGATTACAAAAGCTCACTCTTAAGCTAGGCTTACTTGGTGTGATTTCAATGGTCTTATATGACTGTTACATGTCAGACTGTATGAAATGATGCCAGTACAATAGTGATTCTCTAACAATAGATGTGTATTAAAGGAAATGACTATGGTCAGCATACATCATCAACAAGCACACTCTGGACCCCAACAGAAGATGGGGTCATAAAAACAAAAACAAGCCCTCAGCATAATAGTTGCAATGTTATGCCTTGAGAAACCACCACTCTTCTTTCATCCCCCAAAAGTTTCATCTGCGCTTCTTCATGGGCATATTTGTAGTCATCCCTTGAGTTTCATGTGACACAATGAAGTTCTCTCATTAGTGGCTTGTAGACAAGCCTCATAGGTGTGGTCACACTCCGCAATTGTGATGTAAATGTTTTCACACTGTCAGAACTCAGTAGTCCTCTGACTTTGCTCGCAGATGCAATGAATTGGCCTTTGCGGAGTATGCCACATTGTGCGTTCTATGTCCACCAACCTTAACCAACTACCAACGATATTGCGATGTGCAGTTTGACTTATGACAGCAAAACCTGGCCAATTATAGTGCACGCAGACAGCTTTATAGACTCTCAGGACTAGTCTACGCCAACATTTGTAAAATAGAAAACACTGTTTTGTGTTTTGGCTACAGTGTTTCCAATCCATTTTCCAAACATTTCCTGTTCCCAATGGTGAGAATGGGAGAATGTCTGTCATCTGACGCCTATGTCATTTCCACCATGGCCCTTTGTGTACATGCTACAGTCGACTGCTCTGTTACCCTTTAACTGGGGCAATAAACACAGAACAATCTATTTTGCATGCCAAAATGGAATCTGTGTACTATACAGAGCAGGTAAACATGAAATTAATATTAATATACCTACAGCTGTAAACAGCAGGAAAACAGGTTCCACCATGATACTGTGAGGTCATGTGACATGCTTACATAAGTATTTTACAATTTCCCCCCATCCACACCATAACATGAAAACTGTGTTTTCAGAACAATCCACTTTGGAGAGTGGATTGAAAAGATGCATTTACACAGGTGGAAAACACCCTATTAGTGTGAATGGAGGGACAGTATGTATGAAAGGTACTTTCCAGTTTACCCATATTAGTGGATTCCATGAGTGTGAAGCCTTGCATCCAGCCTGTGCTTGCCTTTTCACTCTCACCTTGCCTTGATTTTCATGGTTGCTTATTGTTCCTGGTTTTTTTTGTTTGTTGTTTGTTTGTTTTTAGCATTAGTAGTGTTGTCATTTCTTGTGGATTTATTCATTATCTTAGCATTATTGTTAGCATTGGTTTTGTTTTATGCCTTCATAATTACTGTTAGTTTCTAGTCATGGGTGTAGCACCAACTTTTGCGATCCGGGCACAGTAGTTTGCTCAGGCCTCCTCCCCATCTGTGGATGTTTCTGGAACTCTGTTTTACAAATTAGTTGCTGGGCTGGCTAGCTTCATTTGGTTATGACAACAGAAACACTATTACATTTTCCTGGTCTTCTATTAACAAAATTCCTGTGATCCTTTATACACTTGAGCTTTTTTATAAATGACCGTAAGTGTGGCTAATCACTAGCTAGCTATAGACAGTACTACAATTCACATGTTTGTCATAGTTCAGGCTCACCTGTTTACTGGAAGAAATGGGTCAGAGGTTCCCTGACATGTTTTGGCTTCTCTCACTCTTTCTATGGAGGGCTCCTGGCAGTCAGGACCAACTCTATCTGCTCTCCAATGGGGTCCTAGTTACCCCTTTGGGGTTTTTTTTAGCTTTTGTTGGTCGAGCCTAGGTTTCCTTTGTTTTGTTTGTCTTGTGTGGTTTCTGTTTCTGCTTCTTCTTAGTTTGTTCCTCTATAAATAAATTCCTGGTTACAGTACCAAAGAACTTTACCGGTTTTTGTAATTGTTCATATATGTCCTCTAGTGTGCTATGATATATCCTACACCCTTTATATGTAATGTGGCCTTGAGTTTTAAGAAAGGTGCATGAAAATGTTGTTGTTGTTGTTGTTACTAATCTGTAGTTAGTGTGGTAGTTAGTATGGTAGTTAGTATGGGCCAAAGGGTAAGACGACTTTCTGGTCATAATTTGGAATGTCTGTGTAATGTGACATATAAAATATGGGCTGGAACTGAAAGAAAGACAGAAATTAGGAGTCAAACAAGAAAGAAAGAAGGAGGGAAGTGAATTAATAATGACAGACAACCGAGTTTTCAGTACGTTAAGTTTGGAATGTTTAGTTCTGTAGCAACATCTAAAACAAGTGATGTTTCACAAATCTCCCCAACCCAAGATAGATTTATAAGAGACCGATACAAATATGAACAGACAAAATTAATAAATTTAGGACATTCAGCTGATGCTTTTATCTAAAGCAACTTAAATATGACTGAGTACAACTTGAGCATTAAAGGCCTTGCTCATGGGCAACTTGACAGCAGTGGAGCTTGAAACAGCAACCTTCCAACTACAAGTGAAGTACCTTAACAACTGAGCTACCACTACTCTGGCATGTAAAGATGTAAAAAGAAATGTAAATATAAAACACAACATTGCTTCAGCTGTTTTCCAAGTCCAACTGGCATATCCAACAGTGGAAGAAAGAGGGGTTATAGTCTTAACCCAACATTTATTCAAAGCAACAGTCTAACAGACAATAAACCAAAAGGTAGGCAATGGTCAAAACAACATTGGAACAGAACCCACAGTACCACATCCTTTCACAGTTGTCCAGGTTCCACACTGCACTGGAAAACATGAAGTCCACCCTAATTCTAGCTTTCAGCAAACCTTTGAAAAAACTGAAAGACCTCATAATCCTGTCCAAAGACCAGTTTCCTCTTCTTGCTAAAACAAATCTGTCTTGACCTGATCCAAAATTTGATCAAGCAGTAGGCTACTTTTGCTTTGAACAATAAGGATAACCAAAAATAAAAACACGAGTGATAAAAACCTCATCTAAGACATGAAAAAGCAAAGTAAGAACTAAAAATAACTCATTCAGTCTACAACACTATGTAAAACAATGAAAAATGGTTTCCCTTTGAAGAATAAAGGGACACTGTGAGGTCACCACAGAGTTTACAACTGACTGCAAATACATTCAGTGCAATGATGCTATACAGAACTGTAACAGTCTCAAAGACTTGTTTCATTTAAATGTTTATTTTACATTTTTTGTCATAAATTCATGATTATTTATTATTATTTTGAGTTCATAAAGTCATTAAAATGTATTAAAGAGAATGTAATAATAAACTAAAAATTAACATTGACAATGTGTCTAAAGATATACCTCTTTAAATAATGTTTTGTTTATAAAGGTATTTTTTGAAAGAGAAAGAGAGAGAGAAAAAAAACTCCTGTTCATGATAGAGAGACAGAAAGAGAGGAAATGTGTGCCCCAGAAATATCCTTTCAGTTCAACACAAACATCTCTCTCTCTCATATATATATATATATATATATATATATATATATAGCGAGAGAGAGAGAGAGAGAGAGAGAGAGAGAGAGAGAGAGAGAATCATCCCACTACCTTCATCCCAGGTACTCCCAACCCTTACCATGACCTCACTGTTTCCTTTGAGAACTCCCTGGTATCTGTAGCCTAGGCGTAACTTTGGACAACCAGTTGTCGTTCTCAACTCATGTTTCTAATCTAACCCGGTCTTGCAGATTCCTCCTTTGTAACATACGAAGGATTTGACCCTTTCTCTTGCAGGAAGCTGCCCAATTGCTTGTGCAGTCTCTTGTGATCTCAAAGCTAGACTACTGCAACTCGCTACTTGCTGGTCTTCCTCTAAGTGCCATCAAATCTCTACAACTTGTCCAGAATGCAGCAGCACGACTGGTCTTCAATCTTCCGAAGTTCACACGTTACTTCACTGCTGTGCTCCCTTCATTGGCTCCCTGTAGCTGCACGCATCAGATTTAGAACCTTGATGCTTGCCTACAAAGCCAAAAATGGACCAGCTCCTTCATACATGAGGTCACTGGTCAAAGCCAAACCCGTACCTCAAGTACGGCTCGGCTTGAAATACCTTGCTTCAGGTCTCATGGACGACAAGCATCGAGACTATTTTCTGTCCTGGCTCCAAGATGGTGGAATGAACTCCCACTTGCTGTCCGGACAGCAGAGTCCCTTGCAGTCTTCAAACGCAGACTGAAGACCCATCTATTTGCAGAATATTTAAAGGACAACTGACACTGCTCCCATATTGGCTGACTAAATTAATACTTATTGTAGGGTATTGTTTATGTTGTTTAACAAACTCTAGCGCTTATTGTTTATAGCACTTCTCATTGTTTAAGATAGACCTTATGTATTTTGTACTTTTAGGTATCAGCATTCATCCCTGTATTCTACAGTATTCTAGTTCATTGGTATGTTTGATTTTAACCTACTGTACTGTACTAGGATATATTCTATGACTAAATGACAAAGCACTTTTGTAAGTCGCTCTGGATAACAGTGTCTGCTAAATGCCATAAATGTAAATGTAAATGTATATTTAAGGGCCTCCACCCTGGCCTTGCAGTGTGACCCCAGAATTTTTTGCTTAATTTCGTACAACTTCCGCTCGTCCTACCACTGGAAGTTGTACGTCAGTTTATCATGTGTCACTTTTTAGGAGACAACAGTCTTGAAACGGGTGAATAAATGAACCCGAGGGTAGAGGGTGCACACAGGGCTGTGCAATGTGACATTTGGCTCACATTTGCAGTTAAAAATATTTGGCTCGGAGATACATATTAAATCACGGATATCCTCTACATTGCGAAATTTTCTAAAAGACCTCATGAAACAGCTTTCCCATCTGCAAGCAATCTCTCACTACTTGCCCACACATAATCCCGTCTCTTTATGATTGAGCAAACCTCAGCTAAACCAGCTAGCATTTTTTAGTAATTTACGAGTTTACTAGTGATCTGTTTCCCTGTGGGAGATGCTTGTAAGGCTAAACGTTCTCTGGCCGACAACGGTGAGTGTATCGGCACACACAGTGAGACAAAAGCTTTTGGAGGATGGCTTAGTGTCAAGAAAGGCAGCAAAGAATCCACTTCTCTCCAAGAAAAACATCAAGGACAGACTGACATTCTGCAGGAAGTATAAGGATTGGACTGCGTAAAACTGGGGTAAAGATATTTTCTCTAATGAAGCCCCCTTCAGACTGTTTGGGACATCTGGACAAATGGTTGTCCGGAGAAGAAAAGGTGAGCGCTACCATGAGTCCTGTGTCATGCCAACAGTGAGACATCCTGAGACCATTCATGTGTGGGGTTGCTTCTCATCGAAGGGAGTGGGTTTGCTCAAAATTTTGTCTATGAATACTGCCATGAATGGTATCAAAACATCCTCCAAGAGCAACTTCTCCCAGTGATCAACCTGTGGTCAATCCCAAAAAAAGGGGGTGGACAAACAAAAACACAGAAACTGCGATTAACTCCAAGCACTGATTAGGTAAGAATGAGTTGCCATTAGTCAAGATTTTGCCCAGAAGCTGATATCCAGCATGCCAAGGCAAATTGCAGAAGTCATAAAAAATCTATTAAACATTAAGTCTTTGCTAAACTGTATGTATTTTTCAATAAAAAGTAAAAAAAACAAACAAACATATGAAATGCTTATAACTGTACTTCACTATACCATATAAACATCTGACAAAAGGACCTAAAAAAACTGAGGCATTAAACTTTGTGAAACTCCAAATTTATGTCAGTCTCAAAACTTTTGGCCACGGCTGTAATTGTGCACGGGTGGTGGGAGTAGGCACGGGTTCAGGCTCAGTAACATCATGACATCAAGGGTAGATGCACCTCAGCAGAAAGAGAGACTAGATTATTAGGCGTGTCCAGGTATGAGGGTGTGTAAATTAGGGAACTATAATGTGCAAAGATGGATTCCAGCAGCTCTAGCTATGGCAGCACAGCTAAAAGGAAAGAGCCTGAAGAAATACGGGCATGATGGCACCCTGGAACATCAACACTCTGCCGCTCTCTGTCAATAAATATGAGTGAAAAAAGAGTGGTGAAGTAACAGCATCATACTATCCCAGTTTACCATAACTCTCAATGCCCGTGGACCCCCAGATCTACACCGTTACCTAAGATGTGAAGTAGTTAATAAAATGCCTGACTGTGTACAGATAGGTATTCAGCCTAGCCTTAAATAATGAGACTGTGCCTAAGTCTCGAACATTTACAGGAAGCTTGTTTCATAGTGTGGGATCTTTGTAGGAAAAGCCTCTGCCCTTTGTGGTTTATTTTCTTATTCGTGGTACTAGTAAAGAGCTTCACCTTTTGGTCTAAGCAGACGTGGTGGATCATAATGCACTAGGAGTTCTCTAAGTTACTGTGGGGCAAGACCAATCAGTGCTTTGTATGTCAATAGAAGTATTTTATAATCAATACACAATTTTACTGGGAGCCAGTGTAAAGTAGCTAAGATAGGGGTGATGGTCAATTTTTCTAGTTCTAGTCGGAACTCTGGTTGCTGCATTTTGAACTAGCTGGAGCTTGTTTAGGCACTTAATGGTACAGCCAGATATTAAGGCATTTCAGCAGTCCAATCTTGAAGTGATAAATGCATGGACTAGCTTGTCTGTATCATGTGAGGAGAGCATGTTCCTAATCTTTGAAACGTGCCTGAAGTGGAGAAATGCAGTCCTAGAAATATTTTTACATGAGCTTTGAATGAGAGACTGGGATCCATAATAACTCCAAAATCTTTAACTGTTAGAGAAGATGTGATTGGGAGACCATTGAGGTTCACTGAGTAATTACAGAGCGAGGACCTAGCTGCGTCTGGGTCTAATCAATACTAAGCTGAACATGCCCTCTGGTTTAGCTGAGACATAAAGCTGAGTATCATCAGCGTAGCAGTGGAAACCAGCACATTGTTCACGTATAATGTCACTTAGTGGTAGCATATATAAAGAAAAAAGCAAAGGTCCAAGAACAGAACAGAGCCTTGTGTGTAGAACTGAGGTGCGATAGCCACGTAGGACTTGGTTCAGTAGTTTTCTTTTGTCCTATAGACTATAGCCTAAAACAAAGCCTGGCTACTTTCAATAAGGCCCTATAGTCCTGCGTGCACCATTAGCGTTCAGATTAACCTACAACTAGTTTATTTATTTATTTGGAAAGTAAATGACTGCGGAGTCATTTATTTTCCAGATAGATAAATGCGATCGGATTGGCACGTGATCAAAGCCTGCCGAGTGCGAACATGTGCACGGATAGAAAGAAGCATTGCGGCGGGCGCCGGATGAAACTTTGTGGTGGGGGGAAAGTTTGTGGTGGGAGGAAACACGCTTGGAAGCACTGGGCCTTCTAACAGTCTTCTCTTTAAGGTGGCGTGGATCCAAGACGATTTGACAATTTCTGCTTCATTTCACAATAATAAAAAAATTGCTTCTACTCCTGAAAGGAAACACTACTCATTGTATAGCAACCACTGACGCGCAGATATCGGTCACGGTAACTCATCATGTGTAGCTGTAGATCAGGAGTAGAAACAATCACGTGCACATTTTTACACCGACGCAGCAGCTGTGCGCGTGCCCATCACCACTGGCAGAATGCCTCTAAGGTTATTAGAAAAAATGTTCTGAAAACACCGGAAGACGAGCAGAGATGATAAACCGACCCCCCCTCCCTCTCTCTCTCTCTCTCTCTCTCTCTCTCTCTCTCTCTCTCTCTTTCTTTCTCGCAGGCACACACATACTACTAGTCACACCCACTCGAACCCGCTGCTACGGTCCGACAATTTGGGAACTCAAGCCGGCAATAATGGCATCTGATGGACTAGGGGAGCCCTTGGTTATTCGGTTTGGTCTGATAAACGCCGATAACAAATATCTAACGGCTGAGGCTTTCGGATTCAAAATCAATGCGTCTGCAACTTCTATGAAGAAAAAGCAGGTCTGGACGCTCGATAAAGCTGATGAGACAGGAGACTCGAGTGCTGTGTTCATAAGAAGTCATTTGGGAAGATACCTCGCGACGGACAAGGACGGCAACGTTACTGCAGACACCGAAAAACCCGGAGCGGACAGTAGGTTCCTTGTCATCGCTCACGACGATGGCCGCTGGTCCCTGCAATCCGAACCCCACGCGCGCTACCTGGGCGGGACCGAGGACCGAATCGTGTGCTTTGCACAGAGCATCTCCCCTGCGGAGAAATGGAGCGTGCACCTCGCCGTGCACCCTCAAGTCAATATATACAGTGTGGCGAGGAAACGGTACGCGCACTTGTCCGTCGAGCGTAATGAGCTCGCCATTGACCGGGACGTGCCATGGGGCGTTAACGCCCTACTCACGCTCGTGTACCTGGACCGAAGGTATCATCTGCAGACCGCAGACAACCGCTTCCTCGCAAGTAACGGCACTCTAGCCGTGAAACCGGACACGAGCACTGGCTTCACACTAGAATTCCGTGCCGGTAAGGTGGCATTTAGAGATGCCACGGGGAAATACATCGCTCCGTCTGGTCCAACCGGCACCATGAAGTCGGGCAAGAGCGCGCGCCTAGGCAAGGACGAGCTTTTTGTCCTCGAGCAAAGTCACGGACAAGTGGTGCTCACTGCAAGCAACGACAGGAACGTGTCCACGCGCCAGGGTATATTTCATTTAATTCTATAGCCCAGTAATTATAATAATACAAGACGTACATTGATAGCGAAGCGCATTCATTTAATAAAGAAATTCATTAAAAATCATGAGATAGCTGTGACTGGGGATGCAGTGACCTCTAACAAATGTGAGGCAACCTAAGTATGCTGGGTAACTGTGTGTGTGTGTCTGTCTGTCTGTCTGTGTGTGTGTGCACGCGCGCGGGCACACGCGTGGGGGGGGTGCATGCTGTACAGGAATTTTAATATCCATGTGGGATTGATTTAAATACCTCTTCTTCCTTTTCTCTGTGTTTCTTTGTCTCTCTGCATTCTTTCATGCTCATTCTCCCCTGCACACAAGTTTTTCTACTTTTTCATACTTTAATGCTTACGGTTCGCATTACTTTATGTATGTGCAGGAATGCTCTGCAAAATAACCCTTGTGCAATCGATTGGCCTCAAATCTTAGACTCCCACCTGATTGGTTTGTGTGACCTTAGGGGTAGATCTGTCGGCCAATCAGGATGAAGAGTCAGATCAGGAGGTGTTCCAGATGGAGATGGACCGTGAGACAAAGCGCTGTGCTTTCAGGTCCTGCAGTGGGAAATACTGGAGCCTTACTCCCAATGGAGCGGTCCAGTGCACCGCCTCTATGAAGTAAGTCAATAAGAACACTGGTTCGAGTAGAAATCACCAAATGCACTGTTGCGCACTGACTGGAAAAGAGAACTGAGATCATAGATATAATATTCAGTATATGAACAGAATGCTGCAGAACAAATAATTGTATTACACATGGTCTACGTTACGAACATATTCATGTAATGGTGTAACATAGGATATGATGTGTTCATTTTTGTCATAGATCAGCCAGCTGCTTCTTTGAGCTGGAGTGGAAAGAGTCTAAGGTTACCCTCAAGGCCAGTAATGGCAAATACCTGGCCGCTAAAAAGAACGGCCAGCTGGCGGCATCTGTGGATTCTGCAGGTGTGTGTGTGTGTTCACTGTAAACACACTTAGCTGCAGACCGAGGTTTTAATAGCATACCAGCAACTGTTCCAGAAGTATAGCAACCAAATGCTTAGATATTCAGTATATCCTAATTGAAGCATAGCCATTGTTCTAATCGCTCTAATTTATAATAGCCATTGTTCTAATTGTTGAAATTAATTATAGCCATTCTAAATTCTCTAATACATTATAGCTGTTGTTGTTGTTGGCTGCAGGTGAACAGGAGGAGTTTGTTCTGAAGCTCATCAATAGGCCACTGATCGTGCTACGAGGGGAGCACGGCTTCATCGGTTGCCGCAAGCAAGGTACCGGAACCCTGGACTCCAACCGCGCCTCCTACGACGTCTTCCAATTAGAGCACAGCAGCAATGCCTACAGCCTCAGAGGTAAAGCTTCCCATTGGCAGATGCCTCTTCCAAGGTATTTATTAATGGCGGTCAATGACAGTGAAGGTGGAGCTGTTTCTGCGATTGATTATTGCAAGTGGGGTACTGTTTTGTATTGTGTTGCGTTATAATGGTACAATCAAAACCGATAATGCTGGTATCCATGAATGTAGTAGTAGCTTCTGGTTAGCAGATTTGCATACCTTAATGGCTTGCTATTATCTTTCATTAATTGCTAGCAACATTTTTGACTGAAGCACAGCACTTAAAAAAAACCAAAAACATTTTCATATGACATTTCAATAGTTTAAAATAAAATCAATTTCATGAATCTAAAATATCAAGCTAACTCTGTGGCTGCTTCTCTCTCGCTATCTATCATACCAAATATCTCTCATTCTGTGTTTTCAGACTCACTGGGCAAGTACTGGACCGTGGAGGCAAACGGTGCAGTTGTGAGCAGTAGTGGGGCTCCTGTCTATTTTAATTTTGAGTTCTGTGATTACAACAAGGTGGCCATTAAGACCCTGGAGGGCAACTATCTGAAAGGAGACCAGGCTGGAGTGCTGAAGGCTAATGCCCAGGGCATTGCTAATGCTACACTGTGGGAGTACTGAGATACACACACACACACACACACACACACACACACACACACACACACACACACACACACACACAAAGACAGAGAAATTTAATACAAACATCTCAGCCTATAGCCACCTGCTTCCTTCATCTTGTTATGTGAACTAAGACATTTAGGCAGACACTACAGTAGAAGCACACAACTACAATGTATAATGTGAACGCAAAGCACAAACAGGCAGATCAACAATATGACAAAGTTTAGCTAAAAAAAACCTAAAAAAAAACAGAGCAGAACAAACTGCATATCTAACTCTATACAGATAGATATATTTAGGGAGCTACATGTTGATATGTCTGTATCAACAGCAGAATACATTGATTGGGCATGAACTGACCTGATGTGTTACGAGCCGATTTAACTTCAGTTGCCCGACAAGCTGGCACCTCGATTCAGTAAACGAGTTGATGTCGCCCAAATCTCAGTGGCACTTCACGCTTTGCACACTGTTGTGAGCTAGTTGGTGGTTGGATGAAGAGCCGTGCTACGCATATTGAACCATGCGAGGGTCGACATGCGCTCGTCTGCAAACTAAACGCTTTAATGAATACTGGATTATCACGTTTGCTGCCTAGTGGCTAGTAGACTGCCCTCTGAGGCGCGATTACAGCTGCCTGAGATGAATCATAATGTAATTCTTATAGATTAACGTAACCTCCCTGAGGTGTCTTGCAGAAGGGCTCTGACCCATTTGACCTGCCTGTGTCCTGTACAGTATCTGTGGCGTACTCAGCTGTGCTGTACATCTGGTGCTAATTATATGCTTGCCTTTTCTTACCTAGAAGCTTTTGCTGACGCGATTGACCCTCTGTTCTGTCAGCATCGTGACATCGTCATGACGTGGAATGCCATAACTTCAGTAAAGTTCAGTAAAATCACCGGTGTTAAAAGGCATAAGTCTATTATGTTCCCATGGCAATGTCATAATTTGTCATTCGTATACTTTTTGACATGTATTTAAAAGTCTGACAAGCAAGGGGAATGATTTGCTAATGATAAAAATGCTTTGCAAGAGGCTAATGTATTATTCCGGGTTTTCGCTTCAGAGATAAGGTCTGTGTCCTGAACCAAAAACATTTTTAGTGTGAACGATCTAATGAGGTCACATTTTAAATAGCAACTCAGTGACTCAGAAAGTTCTGAAAAACCTCCCTCCATCACCTCAGAGATCCTTTCCATTTCCACATGCAAATCACATGCAAAATTTGTTTAACAGACATGGCATCTGGCAGTTTTGGTTTCCGTAACAAAGCCGTCCTGTTCCCCTGTAAAACAACATGGAACAAGAGTATACAGTAACACATGCTTGATGGGTATATTTTATTTGACACCATTTTGTCTAAAGCTTTATTCTGTATGAATGTGTCTGATAAATGTAAAGTATACAGCAAAATTGTCCAGCCCGACGCAAGTGAACGTTATAAAAGTTGATTGGACACTGACGAAGTAAATTAATTACAGGGGACTTTGCTGTATGGCTGTTAAGTGTACGTGCCTTTTTCCAAGTAGCAAAAGCCCTCTTTTCATGAGCCATCTGTTAAGTAAAATGAATAAAGTTTCAGAGTTGACCTGTTCCTAACACTTGGTGCCATTTATTCTTGACTGGCATGCACATCACGCTATGACCGCAAGGGTTGTTGAGGACCTCTGGTGATAGATAAACCTGAAGATTTGTGTTGTTAAAACACTTTTTACCATTTGCAGGTACAGTGGTCGTTCAGTCAGGTCAGGATGAATCAAATTAGCATGCTAAATGGCTGCAATAATATCATGATGTAGCCTTTGCTAGAATCAGAAAGTAACCTTCCAGCCGTGTTAACATATTAATTTACGCCAGGTAATATACTAACATAGATGCCTAGGGACCATTACAATCAATATACCACTGTTGAAAGCCTATAGCTGAATGATCTGGTTGGTAGGTCTCTTTTTTATTTATCTTACTTAAAGTTTTATCCTTTAATTTCATTTTCTCTCTATTGCACAACACACACACAAAGCAAGATTTCTTCGTGTCCAGATCTATGACTTGTAGCGCATTGATTTCAACTTTGGTCATGAGTTGCCATGGAGACAGCAAGTGCAAATTCACCAAAGAGGTGGGTGTGAAGTCAGAAGTGTTTTACATAACAGTCTCTGTCTCTCTCTCTTTCTCTCACACACACACACACGCGCGCACACACACACACACACATACACACACAGTCTCCTCACTTATGTTTTTTTGGAGAGATCCCAGGAGCCAAGATTTTCACATTGATAATGTAGGTCAGAATGTAACTTAAGAACCCTGCAGAACAAGCGACAACTGGAGGTCATGCATTTCTCTGCAATGAACACACACACACACACACACACACTCACTCACACACACACTCACACACACACACTCACTCACACACACACACACACACACACAGCAGAGCAGCAGACTTTGGGAGTTACTAATGTGTAACAGATGTGAATATTGTTTTCTGTGCAAGGAGAGCAGTTGTATTGGCATGTGTGCCAGAGCCACTACAGAACACTGCAAGGACATAGAACATTGTGATTTCCTGCCTGCTAGCTAATCAAACAAAACGGCCTCATTGGGGGTCCCATGAAACTTCAGTGCGATAACAATTTCTGCATTCACACACACTTGTAGCAGTGTCAGGTGTGTGTATGTGCAAGTTGTTCAATGCAAATAACTAAAAATGCCTTGCAGGGTAAATGACCCAGTTCAAATAAAAATTGACAGTTGTCAGTTACTGTTTTCTGTATTCTGACAGGACATTCACAGAGTCACCACTCATAGATGAGGGACAGATGAGTTGTGATTTGAAAGTAGGTCGCAGTTAGAGGGGCAGTGGTCCAATACTGCCACCTTGTGGTACAAATCCACAATCTCAAACTGGAGGAATAGGCCAGTTGCTTAGACATCTTTTTCAGATCACAATGGGGAATTTGTTTGCGAGTGGAATGTGCGTGGTAAGATGGAAATCCACTGAGATTTTACCTTCATGTTTCAGAGATGATCGTTTGCAGAATATTATTATATACTATTTTGGGTTTCTAAATGGGGCTTTTCTGATGTTGATGCTAATGAAAGGCCATGCTGATGTAGTTTTGTGAACGTTCAGTCACTGCATGTAATTTCAATAGCATTGCAGCAATTTTGACTATATATTTTAGAGCTGCTCTTCACAGCTCTGGCCGGTTTTCCATCCCAAGCCACAGCTGTTGTCCTTTATAAAATCTTCCATGAATATCTGCAGGCATTAAAAATCCTGTCTGTATTTATCTGGAACATGTAGGATGATGGCTTTGAGCGGGCTTCCTGTACTGCTCGTAATGAGCCGGTCGTTCTTTATATGTATTGTACTATGGGGTGAACAAATCCACCTGTTGGATGGGCACGTCAGTGCGCTCGACGCGGCTTGCACTTTGATCTGTGTATGTCGTCATGGTTCTCGCGGCGATGTTGACGTCGACGTCGTAGCCGTGACGTTTCTAACCGCGTGCCTTTTAGAAAACCCACGTAATCTGCGGATTGCCGGCTCTTTAATGGCCGATACAGGACGCTAGGTATATTCGCTTGTGGAAGTCTGAAAAACAAGACAATAAATAATCCAGCAATGTCCCTCAAGTTCAGTTTAATTAATAAAGCTTTTGTACACACAGAGTCAGAAAAAAAACTGAACACGCGATCATATGTGAGATAAATTTGTGAATTTGTCAGCATTAAAATTCTTACGTGTGTAAATTTGCGAAATGTTTACATGTGTATGCCCCCCAAAGAATCACAATCAATAAATCAATATGACATTCTGTTTTTTTGCTTCAGTAATCACATACAAATTTTCCTTCCACATAAATTATTTAAATTTCTTTGCACAGTTAACATCCCAACTGACATTTTTTTCCCCAACAGATGGCGCTGTATTTCTCCAATACCTGTTAAGGAGGGCTATGACGCAATTTTTTGTTGTCTGAATTACGTGTACATTTACATTAAATGTACATTAAGTCTTTTCATATAATTCTACAATTTGAGCTTTTTTCTCACTTCTGCAATCGGCAAAAGCTGTTTCAGACAACTTTAAAGTAGTCCATTGTAGATAGTGAAATGATGTCCTTATGACAACTAAAGTTTTGTTAAACTTATTATATGAAGGTACATCCAAGAACAATACATGTAATATTTTGTGTGTGTTACTTCCAGCGATTAATTCTTCGTAGCTGTATGTAGGCCAGTGTCATGCAGATCAGTATAATTCCGAGAAGTGCCACATGGTTTTGCCAAAATCCCCATGCACTGTAATCTATTCCCTGGGCTTTCAAGTACATCTCTCCTGTGAATCTAGGAGAAGAAGGGGGGTTTTCATTGTCACCAACTCCAAACAGTTTAACACAACTACTCGCACTCACTGCTTCAGCAATATTACAGTACAACTTATATCTCAGTAGTAATACACAGCCTGATTCTGCATGTCTTCTTCACCACTGTTACATTTTTATGTCAGGATGAGTCCAATATTATACGTACATGGAGGTGTTACCATAGAAGACTTGCCCTGTCATTTCGTTGATGGTTATAGCCTGGAAGATGAGAACACCGAAGGCAATTATAATCCCACAGTACCAGATTTTTAAGATAAACTTGATACAACCGCACATCTTGAAATCATGGAAAAGAGAAGAGTTGCAAAGGGATATGCTGATCCTTTGTTTGCATCTGTTTTACTTTCTTCTGGCAGCTAGACAGTCCTCTAAACTCCTCCAACATAAGTCTATCATTCTCTCCTTACATCCAGTCCATATTTGAAGATGCTGATCCACTTGAGCCAGGACAGCCAGATGAGCATGGAGTTCAGATTGACCAAGAAGCCTCCGAACACCTGCAAGAGAGAGAGAGAGAAAATTCAACTTCACCTTTATTTGAGGATATTATTCACTGCGTCTGGTCAACAAGACCATGAATGCATTGGTAAAAAAAAAAAAGCAAGAAAGATATTACATTATTAAAAATCAGTACATTCAACTCTGCAATTAATTTTGGGCTAAAAATATTCTATGGTAGTGAGGCATTGTGTCCAGTCATTTATCAAAAATGATTCATGGGACACAAATCCCATAGAAAACTTCATTTAGAATTTTATAAAGATCTGAAAAGTACATCGTAATACAGCAAATCTGGCATGCAGAGCAGGACTGAATGAATTTCCTCTTGCTCCCCATGTTTAAAAAAAGCTTTCAAATTCCATTCCATTTATTCCAGCCACACCCAGACTGCTATCAGCACACAGCATATCTGAATAACTGCTTACACCTACAGACAAGCTCAGACCCATCAAAGAAAAACTTTACCTTCACAATACAGTTCCCTACACACCCTCAAAGCCACAAAACAAAATAATATACAGAACCCACCAAAAGGAATACATTAATAATTGGATCAATGACATTTATTCAATGAATAAATCATAATTTAAAAAAATATATATTGAACAGAGAATACATTTTAGGAGATTATCTGATTGGAATGAAAAGTCTCAAAGAAAGATGCCATGTACAGACTTAGTGCCCATAACCTGGAGATAGCAAAACACTGTAGAAGCACAGAGAAGAATAGACATGCAGTCAGTGCAGCTCAGGAGAAACAGAAACAGAGCTGCTCACACACAATTTCTTAAACTACAATCCATCCACAAGAAAATATGATAAGGAACGAAGATATGTTGTGCAGGTGTTTGAGAAATTGATGAATGCGTTAGAATATCAAAACGATATGTTTATAACTGCCACACTCAAACCATCAAACTGCACTTTAAACCCATCCCATGCATGTAAATTTATTTAATTGTATGTGTATGTCTGTAATAATTCTGTTAATCACTTTGTCAACAGTTGTTAATTCCAGTTCATGCCAATAAAGCAATTTAAATTTGAATTTGACAGTGGGAGACAAACAGGTTTCAGAAATAGAACCCAGATCCACTTGACATAATGAGCGGAGTGATGAGTTTTCTATGAGCAGCGAATGACTGTACGGACCATCATGAAGACGAACGGCAGAGCGATGAGGATGTTGGCCATGGCGAAGGAGCCCACGCTGGAACTGACCAGGAAGGCCAGACTGACCGCTGCCAGACTCACCAGAGACATGGTCAGGGCGAAACACAGGAACGCAGTGAAAGATGGCTTCAGACCTGCGTGCACACACACAGTTTAGTTTATAGCTTCATGTTGTATAATTTAACCTGTAATGAGTCTAATAAAAACTTTGAACAGAAGTTCAACTTGGGGGCATCTTAGTCATGACTGGTTAATTATTTCTGTACACACAGAGTTTTTCAAAACACACACACACACACACACATAGCTAGCTGCCCTTCAGCAAACTTCCCCACACTTTCCACCTTTTTTCCCCCCACTTTTCAGACCTGTGTGTCCATAATGAACACGTGTGTTAAGGCCACCAGAAAGCTTCTTTCCTTCTGAAACAACAGAATTGGAACTGCTCCCAATATGGTTGCTATTCAAAATCTCCATTACTTTATCATAGAAAGTGAAAACCAGCGTTAAGATGTATATCTGCAGCTCACTATGACATTAGGGGATGAAGGAGAAATACAACTAGAAGCTCTAATAGCAAGGCGTGTATAAGAGATTGTCATGCACTCACCCATCATGTAATAGCTGATGGCTGTGAAAATGAAGATCGGCACGATGCGGTTTGGCACCAAATCGATAAACACTTTAGACAGGAAGTACACAGAGGTCCGGTAATACCCCCCAGAGTTCTCGTGCCTGTGAAACACACACACACACACACACACACACACACACACACACACACACACACACACACACTTCCAATTACATGGATATAATTTTGTTTGAGGAAAATGTTGCCTGGTGCTTCAAATGAATTCATAAAGTAATTGAATATTGCTCTAATTAGTATGTCACACACTCACACAAACAATGCCCGCTCATTGATGAAGAGCTCTACTGCTGACAGGTTGCCAAACACCATGTTGATGATGAGGAAGAAGAAAGCGCCATTTCTAAGAACACACACACACACACACACACACACACACACACACACACACACCAAAGCATTTCTTCAGACATTCCATATATCCTGACAGTGTCAGATTTATCATTATTGCAAACTTAGAGGCCACAAAAGTAAAATATGCTTTCAAAATTATTATTTTTTTTAATTTATTTTTGTTTATAAAAATTTCAAGTAAATAAAAAAAATATATATATAACCTGTAGTAAAAAAACTTCATTTTCTACAACAGATCTAAGTTGGTGAACATGAATTTGCGGTTCATCTGATGATTTTTCAGTAAAACACCATTTGTTTTTGGAACATGCCTCTTTAGCAGAATAATCCTTCATAATCCTTTGTGTCCTGCTATTGGAAAAACCTAATTTAGATTAACAGGAAGACTGACTGATGGATGAAGCAGGGCTGTCGGATTGATACCTGTTCTGCAGGGCTTCTGGAAGTGTGTGGGGCATCTGAAAGTAGATGAGACCCACCAGTAGCGCGAAGAGTATGTTCAGCATTGACTGAGCATAGGACGTCTGTGGATTCCGCATCAGGTTGAGGGCAGTCCTCCAGCACACCACCTTCAGCTGAACACATGCATGCAAACACACACACACACATACATGCACAAGCACACATACACGCAAACATGTACACACATGCATATGTATATGCACATGCAAGCACACACACATACAGGCAAACAGGAGCATGCAAACACAGATATGCATGCACAGGGATGCAGTGCTTTGCTTATCATATCCTATGCCCTCATTTCCCTGCTACTGCTGCTCTGGTTTCAGCATTCAATAACCAGGGTCCACCAACAGGTCAGTGAAAGTGCATGACTAGGTAACATTTAACCCATGACACACACACACACACACACACACACACACACACACACACACACACACACACACACACACACACACACACCTGGTAGAAGAAGGGTGTGACATAGGATGGTGCTGATTTCGCTCTGCCTGCAAAGTTCGCTGGCTCAGTAATGTTATTCAGTTCCTCGGTGACATTAGTGCAATACTGAGAGTCTCTGTAGAGCTCTGCCAAAGATTTCTCTGCACGGGAGTCAGGGACAAACTCTACTCACAAAGTGCATTAAGTATTTGAAATATCGCAATGAAAAATTCAACTAGGACTTTTCCAGCTAGGAGCTAGAAGCCTCACCAACCTAACTGGCTAAAGTAAAATTATGCTCAGTGAAATGAGATTGAACAAATACTATATAATTTTAAAAATCTGATATGTATTCCTATTATACTGTTTATAGCTGTTGGGTCATAATAGCAGAATGTCTCAGTTTCACTGGATTGCAGAACCATGCATACATTTGTGTGTGTGTTTTCATTTTACCTGTCTGCACCTGAGGAGAGAGTTGCCCATGTGTGATATCCATGAAGAAATCTGCTGGGTTGTTAAATGCCTCACACTCATAGCCTAGACACATGAAGCAGAGCTAGACTTTTCTCCAAAATTAGCACTACAATGAGTGTGTGTTTGTGTATCTGTGTCTTTTACTTCACCTAGGTCAAGAAAGTACTGGATGGCCTCATCAGCAGGGCCCGCGTACACGCTCTCGCCTTTGTGCAGCAGGGTCAGATAGTCAAACAGTTTGAATATAGAATACCGTGGCTGGTGAATGGAGAAAATAATGGTCCTCCCATTACGGGACAACCTGCAGGGAAAGACGTGGAGAACGCGGCAGTGAGACGCACGTGTCCAGATGGACCGTGCCTGGATGGCACGATATACATTTATGCAAATGGTCATTTTAACCTGTGAACTCTTTTCCAAACTATATCATGTTCATTAAAAAGAGATGGGAGAAGTCCAAAACTTGGAGTGTGGTCCCACAGGAAGTGAGAAGAGAGGCCTCTTCTGGGGTGTTTATACCGGTGCAGAAGAGACATGATGCTATTGGCCGTGTTGGAGTCAAGGCCCGTGGTGGGCTCGTCCAGGAAGAGGAGGGATGGAGAAGTGATGAGCTCCATTCCAATGCTACAGCGCTTCCTCTCTCCACCCGACACGCCCCTCAGGAACTCTGTGCCGATCTAATAGAGAGAGAGAGAGAGAGAGAGAGAGAGAGAGAGAGAGAGAGAGAGAGAGAGAGAGAGAGAGAATAAATAAATAATAAAATAAATAAATAAATTGCTGTGTCTTCCTAACATGCAGTGGAGGCAAAGAGGGAAAGAGGTGTTTTAGCTCCCCGGCTGCTCCACCTTGGTGTCGGAACAGTCCTGCAGGCTGAGCTCCTGGATGATGCTCACCACCTTCTTTTTTTTGCCCTCCATAGAGTAACATTGCCGTGGCAGCCGCAGGTTTGCTGAGAACATGAGGTTCTCTCGGACAGTTAGAGTGCCCATCAGGATGTCATCCTGGCAGGGTAAATTATGGGGAGAGAGAGAGAGAGAGAGAGAGAGTGTGTAACAATCTCTCTCTCTAGCAACTGTGGAAGTCCTTTTAGGCTGTGTTTTAAAATGTTGAGAACTTAAAAAGGAGCTGCATACTTAAACAAAGAATTACTTAGTTACTGAAATTCCTTTAAAAAATTATTATTTAAATATAAGTACTTTCTTTTCTTATAAGTGAGCCACATGTTTATAATTTTACAGTAGTAGGAAAACTGGCAAACTGGCAATGGCAACTTGATTCCAGTCAGCAGTAGAATAGCTAGTGATTGCATCCACCTGAATGACATAGGCCGAGAGGAGGCGCAGTTCTGAAGTGACAACCTTGCTGTCAACCAAGACCTGCCCTGACCGCAGTCCCCGAGGGTCCTTTCTACCAGCAATCACATCCAGCAGTCTGCCCACAAATGCATTTGTGGATGGAGTGGGGTTGGTTTTTAAGTGTTTTAAATATTCATATGTGAACTGCGGGTGTCAGTGTTGAAAGAGAAGAAGTGATCATACGATGTTTTGCCACTCCCTGTTGCTCCCATTATTGCATTCAGTCCCGTCTTCATGATGCCACTGAAACAACCAATCAGCAACCTAATTAGTGTCATAACGCCACCGCAAGGACCAATCAGCACATTAATTAGTGTCATGATGCCGCTGAAACGGCCAATCCCTGAAACTAATTAGTGTCAGTGAAGCTAAGAACTGTGGGATTTGGAGTGTCAGAAGAGGAGTTGATGAGCTGCCAGGAGTTAAGGGCTATTTCCCAAGGGCCATATTACTACACACAGCTAGCAGTATCTTTCTTTTTAAAGAGGACCAGCATAAGCTCATGAAAAAAGGCCAAACCTCACTGTCTTAGTAACAGGAGTAGGCACGGGCCAGTTACAAAACATGCCTACAACGGCTGGTATTATCTCGGCCCGTTTTTGATCTTGAGTGTCCTTTCATTATAAGTGCTAATTTGCTCGTGCAGAAAGATGGAGGCCAGGAGGCAAACCATACTTTTTTATGTAACTGACCTGTTCTGAGAATGTGAAACTTTGAGCTGCTCTTGTGTTTGCCTGACTAGAAGATCCATATTTAATGCTGCATATACAGAGATGATTGAGAAGGAAAAAAAACCTCATTGATGTTTCTTTACCTTGCTCTTTAAAACACACACACACAAATACACACACCAGATATATAAATATGTACTGTATGCAATTTTCAAACAAAGCCCACAGATAAGGTTATGGTTAAATTAGCTGATACCAGTATCAGAGAGTAGTCTGCTTGTACCAAAAAAGTGCTTGTGTTATCTGGTGCAGATATGATTCCAGTATCCTGGTACAATTCTCAAACTGTTAAAGATCATATGTGGTGTGTATAAAACATCAGGGAGATCCACTGGATATTCCTGCTATTTCCATGACATAGATGTGAACCAAGTGAAATACATGTTCCCTAAATCCACTTGAATCTAAGCAATCCCACATGCAGAAGATTTGTTAGTCTCACAAATGCCCCATTTAAAATATAATTATGTGCTATATAATTAGCATGTGCATTTAAGTCTAACTGTCTAATAGTTCCTTGGTACTCTGCATTAATATATATATATATATATATATATATATATATATATACATATATATATATATATATATATATATATATATATATTTTTTTTTTTTTTTTTTTTTTTTTTTTTTTTGTGTACAGTCTGTATTTATATATACTTATATTTATATAAGTGTGTGATGGGGCATATATGAAAAATATTTTTAAATGGGCCATAATTGTGCAATACATAATACATGTTTCATAATAACCAGCATATACAAACCTAAACTTTAAATATATGAACCTAAATCTACAGATTTTTTGCATGTCAACACTATCTGGTGTGGAATTGTCCACCACCTGAAAGATGTCCAGTTCATGGGTGGAGGGTAAACCATGCAGAGCAAAAGACGACAGATACAGGTAGTCAGCTCACAGTCTAAACACAGGTGAAGGAATCCCTACTCTTGTGTTCATTTACTCCATATTCTATATCGAATGCTGATTTGCTTACTATGGAAATATACAGACCCACAAATATGCGCGCACACACACACTCATATTTTCAATGGTCAGAATGTGGGGTCACACATATGTGACATGACTTTGATATGCAACTAAATATATAAGATAACATTTTTAAATATAAGACTAAATATATGGAGAAATGTCTAGGTATAACCATTAAACTGTAACCTGAATGTCACCTTGTGGATTTGTTTACGTATTATTGCTATTAGTACAACACCACAACAGTTGCATATGTGTTAATTATTGCTATTCTAGTATAGTGGTAATATTGAAGGCGCACAATTCCTATTTATCAAATATATCTAATATAGTATGTATATATAGTATTCTGTACATTGCACTTCTTTCATTTGTATATATAGTGTTGAATAGCTGTTATGAAATTATTACAAATATGAAATTACTCACCACATCCATTTCAATGTACAGTTATCATTGAAACTATTGCACACATGCCACATATACTATTGCACACATGCCACATATATTTTGACTTAGACCTAACGTCAGAAACCAAAGTTAAAAGGTAGGTTTTGCCAAAACGTCTTAGGCTCATTTTTGCAGTTCTGACAAAGTAAGACAATTTTCTCCAGATATCACATGAAAACACGCACACACACGCACACACTTCATCTCACACGGTCTGACCTGACATTCCGGAGGATCTCTTTCTCCGGCGCTCGCCTGCGGCACGGCCCGCGGCTCTCCCCCACGACATAGCGGACATCCCGAAACGTCAGAGTCGGTCCCGGTGCGCTTACGCTTACGCTTACGCTTTCGCCCTTGCGCTCTCTGGGCTGCTGCCGTTCCATCCCGCTCGCATCCACGACGACCTGAAGAAGGAGATGCGAACGCAGGGGAGCGGAAGAACGGACAGAAACGGGTTTCCCGGTTTTACTACGTGGGATTTTGTTGTTTCCGTTTAAGCGATCGGATATTGAAGGAGGCCGTGACCACTGTGTGAACACTGGTCAAAGTCTGTATAAGGGCGTGTGTGTCCGCATGATGCTACAACCTGCTTTTTGACATAACTCAGCTAAGAGAAGAAAAAAAAGGCAGATAAGGCCTGAACTTTGCAATGTGGCTGGAAACGTATTTTACTTTTTCGGAATGGCATGTGCCAAGCAGTGCTTGAGATAGTCAAATCAGACTTATTGGTAAAGATACTCTTCACCGTGAAGACATCGAGGGACGCCAACCTGAAGTCTCCATTTGGTTCACTTACAACCTCACTGGTGTTAAATGCAGTCCATAAAGCATCCCTGTTTACTGCCCGGTGTAATGTAGAACACTGGGCAGGCCATTAAAATGCGTCATTAGCCTCAATTAAAAAGGTCAAACCTTGAGATGACACTTATTTGGCAGATGCTGGTGGAAAAGTAAATGGCGATTTACATGGCACCCACTCTCACTCCTGTTGAGAACGAGGGCTAAAAGTTGCAGGTTGCAGGCAAACAACCTTTTTAGGTATCTTATAGGCAGGCTCCATTGGTCAGTGCCGAGTTTTTGGCTCCCTCTGCTGATGAGAGAAATTATGACGTGGGTGGTTCAGGCTCTGCGCACTAAAAGCGCAGCTCGGCCGCTTCCGCTTCTTCTCTAGATCTTACTGGACTGGCTCGCTATCTTATGCTTTGGGGCTGTTATTTAGCCGGTTAAAGCAGGTTCATGGGTTCATGTAGCCTGTCGCAAGGTCTCCAAGGTAGATAAAAACCCTCATTTCTGACATAAAAGTAAACGTGAAAAATACAAACACGCTCTCCAGTCCAGTCAACAGATAAACACCAGATAAATGTTCAGTTGTCAGAAATGTTTGCCGACGTTTAAATAAAGCAATTCCTGCGGAAACGAAGCGGTTTCATTCATAAATAACAAAAGCAGCTTTTAAAAGTTCTTGTTATTTGGATAACAGATAAAGACTACCATTTCACTGCGTGTTGTACTGTGTATGACTATGTATGTGACAAATAAACCAAACTTGAAACTTGAAAGACTACACTCTAAATTTAATTTAGGCTATTGTCTTAAAATAATCCGATGTCTATGTTTATTTTTGTCATATTTTTGACACTGCAGGTGTGATTACCACGTAGAGGTTAAGATGTAGAAAAAGGATGTAGGCTGTTATCAAGTCATTACAGGCCATCACTAGTCGTGCATGTTTAACAAGTAAACATATTTATAATAGATGTAGACTCTAAAATATATTACTGTTTAAATGTTTAAAAAAACTAAGTGTTTTGCTGTTTGCAAGAGTTTTTCACCGACACTAACAGATCTGACAGGCTCGGAGAAGCAGGATTTACAGTTGGAACACAATCTGCAGATTCACAACAATCGCTTAACATTTTTGCTTTACAAACTGTATATTGTCTATCCAAAACTGTATTTTTCTTCCTGCAAACATTTTGTTAAAGACAAAAATGTATTCTACTGCTGCTACGATCAAAAGTATTTGGAGACGCTTACGCGCACAAACATGGGCGGTGACAACATTGTTTTTCTATGACGACATGATAGAATATTGAAGTAATCCAATAAAGATTTAAAGCGCTGTCGGCAAGCCACGCCCCATGGCAACTGTAGCTAATCAGAGTGACATAGGAAGAAGGCGGGGCTTGGTGAACAGCGACGGTGGTTGTTTTCATCAGCGCCGTCGTCGTTCAACCGGCGGAGAAGCGGATCGGTTATGCGGTCGTAGGTTCCACTCGCAGCCGTCGATGAGGCTCCAACAGTCGTTTGTAACGTGATTCGGGATAAAACATATAGGTGAAGCATAGGCGAGCATAGCCGCGGTTCTGAGGGTTGGTATGATGGAGGAGAAGAAGGAGGAGGGGGAAGCGGAGATCCAGGAGCACGGCCCCGAACACTGGTTCTCCAAATGGGAGCGGCAGTGCCTGGCTGAGGCCGAGCAGGACGAGCCAAACGAGGAGGAGACCGACCAAGGCCAGCAGAAACTGTGGCACCTTTTCCAGAATTCCGCCACCGCCGTCGCACAGCTGTATAAAGGTCCGTGGAAGGGGCGCAAAATCAACCCGACAGCTGAAGTGTTAACCGCTCGCTGTGTAACGCGAATGGTCGGTTATTTGTTGTTTAGCTAGTTCGCTAACTCGGTGGCAGTTCCCACTATATTATAAACAAAGGACATGGGGTAGTTCACAGAATAGCTGCCAACACTGACACTACGGTAACTAACCAAGACAAATGACTTTTGTCAAGTATTAAAGACATTTTGAGCTTGTTTAAATGCTCACGAACAGTTTCCCTGTCTGTTGGTAGTGAAGGTCGCTAGCCCACCCTGAGTCTTTTGCTAGGTTGCTAATACGGCAGAGACTGAGGGTGACACTAATGGGCAGCTGGGTTAATAAGCGTCGTAACAAGTCAAATTTGGTCTACTGACTCGCACTATTTTAGCAATTTACGATACGACCGTATAAATTAATCCCACCCAGGTTATTGTCAATATTTTATATTTTAGATAGCTATCGTTAGGTGAAACAAAATGGCGAAGTCCAGGGAGGAGTTCCTATGGTGAAAATAACTCGGACAATTTATCGCTGAGCTCTAGTGTTGTCAACTCGTGTGGGGCATATTCAGAATTGGGGCACATCGATTGAGGACGTATGGTGGACAACTGCTAAAAACGTCGCCACATATCAACAAAAGGTTGAAGTAATGTAAAACAAAATGGCGAGGGAAGAATTAGCAAGCTAGCTAAGTTGTACGATTTGTACTGGAAATATTGTGGTCAGTCTGGCTTCCGATGATGATTCATCCGGCCAGTTCTATGAGAAATAAAGTTAGCTTAACCTTGCTACTTTTATGTTTGTTAAAACAAGATTAGTGTTGTAGTTTGCTAACAAGGCTTGTTTCAACGCCAGATGGATAAAGATCCGGGTTTCTGGTAGTGAGGTTTTCAGTCTTGGTTACATGGTTCAATCTTCTGACAAAGTAAACCTACTACTCCCAACAAAATGGCGTAGCATCGTCCTTCTAGATATCAAATTTAGACATCATGTTATTATGTTAGCCACTCGACAGTGGTGCTGAATAACAAATTTCATATGAGTCGTTTTAACTTTTTTGACAGTCTGGTGAGCAAACACATCAATGATGTCACTCATTAACACAGACGGGAGCCCGTGATGACATATGTCTTTTTGGCACTTGAACATTTCCTGTCCTTTCTTCTTCCTCCCACAGATAGAGTTTGTCAACAACAGGGGATTTCTTTGTGGATCCCTTTTCAAAATGCTGCTACTGCCGTTACCAACCTCTACAAGGGTACGTTAAGATGTTGTGAAGGATGTTATTACATGAATGCTAACGCTTGTGATATCAGCACCTTGCTATGTTGTATGGAAAATGTGAACATAGGACTGCTCTTGTAAAGCAAAGGAACTAAGGTAATATGGTACACTTTTAACGCTGCATAGTAATCGCCTCCTGGTGCTTGTTTATCCAAAGAAGTAAAACTGGCTATTAATTAAAATCTAGCTTGATAAGTCGCTGTCTTTACATAGTCTACTGTCTTGACCATAACACCAAGAGTCCAGACCAAACACCCTTGCTGCTTTGAAATTTTGTGTGGATCCCTTGTGTTATATTATCATCAGGTGTCATAAGGTTTTGTTTTTAACCGTGCTTAATTCATGGCACTGTATCTAGTGTGATGCAGAGCGTTGCTCTCGGCAACCATTCAGTTTAGGGATGGGCCCGTGGGAACCGCTGACGGCTGTATACGATTCATCCGGACGACACCCTTGCAGACAAATTGCACATGAAAGCTCACTTTGTGATGGGGCTATCTCTCGTCCTTACATACCACAGTTAAGCACCTCTGGTTTAGGGTCAGCAGAAGGAAGGTTCAGTGCTTGTGTACTGGATTGGAGGGTTTAGGCTGGAGGCTGCTAGCAACGTCTTAGAAAGGCAGTAAAAGTTTGCTCACGGCTCAAGTGGAGGGATCAAGGAACTTGTGCAGGTGTACAAGTTTGAGATTCTGCCTGTTTGAGTTTTAGAGTTTGAGAATTAATTTGTAGGCTTATCAGACAAAAATGTTGACATGTGAGATCAGTTAAAGGATTGTATAAAAGGCGAACAAAAAAGTAACTTTTTACACACTTCAGCATCTGGAGTAACAAGCGTGCACACAGTGCATGTGTTTCCTCCAAGAGTGGAAACCAATCAGAAGTAAATGGTGATTGGATACAGGCTGAAGAAAACAAACTAGAATGAATGAGTGCATGTGGAAGTGATGTGTAAGGTCTGGCTTGGTGCACCAGGTGAAACTTTTTAATGACCGTCTAGTTGGTTTTTGAAAGGAGCGAAAGCTCCTGAGAGTTGTCTGCTTAGTTATTTGTCATTTCCTATTGTTGCCTTGTCTGAGATGCCTCTGAAAGTCCAGCGACCACTGCGTGGACAAAAGCATCAGCGAGGTGGAACCTAGTTGGCAAGTAGTTGTTCCAATAGCATTACAGTCACTGTGGCTAGACATAATTAACAGTGTGTAGCCATCCAGCTCTCCATGTGGTTAAGGGAGTGTGTTCGAACTTCTTATGAGTAGAGCTGCATGCATCTCTACTTGCTAGGTTATGCTCAGCAATGTCTTCAGGGCAGGGTGGCTGAAAGTGTTGATGGATGTTAACATTAAGTGCAGTAATTGTTACAATGTTGAATCACCCGCTTAACACATCTAAAACACTAAAGCATACAATTTCACTAGCTAATATCAGGCCTTTTTTAGAGTTATTGAAAATTATTTTACGTTTTATGACCGTTTAAAGCATGCTTTCATGGGCTCATAGTTGACTCCTGAGAGTGGTCTGTCTAACCACGTTTGCTGTCTAACAGCACAGCGGCATGCTTGACTTACTGCGATGGACTTGGGGCAGGACTACACTTCTCGACACTAATAAAACACACTCGGATGTTTTAAGTCGTCCTCCCAACAAAGGTGGGGGTAGTCCTCAAGAGTAAGATCGAGTGCAATGCAGAATTTTTTTTTTTTTTTTACAATGCACATTATCCAGAGCAACTTAAATATTTATGACTGACAGTACATGTTTCCTGGGAGTTGAACCTATGACCTTAGTGTTGCTAGCACCTGCTGTACTGTAAACAAAAGAATGTACAAGTAGCATTTCCTTGGGAAAAAAACGTGATCTTATAAGATGATACTCTGGAGTATCGACGGTACATTTATAAATGTGAATACACAGCATTGAATGTTCACTTTATTTGTTTTTCTTGTACTGAAATCATTATACCCTGGCTACCAGTTTTTGTTTTTTTTTAGTTTTTTGTTTTTATTTAAATAAAAGTATCTTTAGTGTCTGCCTTGGTTGCAAAGAATAAACTTTGTCAAGTGGTTGCGCCCGTGTCTTTGCAGAGAGCGTGGAGGCCCACCAGAGAAACTACGAGCTAGGCATTCAGATCGGCCACCAGAGACGGAACAAGGACGTGCTAGCCTGGGTGAAGAAGAGGAGGCGGACCATCCGGCGTGAAGACCTCATTAGCTTCCTGTGTGGCAAGGCCCCGCCCCCACGCAGCTCCAGGGCTCCGCCCCGACTTACCATGGTGTCGCCGAGCCGGCCTGCGTCCTCAGAAACTAGCTCGTCTGTGGAGACGGACTTGCAACCTTTCAGGGAGGCCATTGCCCTGCATGGTGAGCTTGCTTTTCTTACGTACTTCTTTATGTTGCGAGCCCATACGAGCTACAATGATCGGTTAGAAATGTTAGTTATAGAAATATTTTATTAACAATTTTAAGACTGTCTGATTTGGGAATAACTAACTGTAGTTCTGTATTGTATCCAGATTCTTATCACCTGGAAAAGTGTAGCTTGTATTCTTTCAGATTAGGGGTAATGCCATTTGATTGGGGGGGGGGGGGGTGAACTTTGATATCAGTCAGTTCCAATAGGAGTTGGCTGTGGATAAACTGAAGGGGGCTGTACCATGATGTTTACGCCTGTGTTGCAGGCCTAAGTGGTGCCATGGCGAGTATCAGTATGCGCTCTGGAGCTCCTGGGTCGCCCACCCATCTGAGCACCAGCTCTGCCCCCGGGCGCCGTAGAAACGGTCTCCACGATGTTGACCTCAACACCTTCATTGCCGAGGAGATGGCGCTCCACCTAGACAACGGCACTCGGAAACGAAGTTCCGCCCAGTGCAGTGATGTCATCACAGACTCGCCCACCCACAAACGCAATAGGATGATCTGAGCTCATGTGTGCACAAACAAAAAAATTAAATAAACACAAAAATTAAAGAAAAAAAAAGCCACTCGTCAGTCATCCTCCCATCTTAACTCTTGACCAGGAAACAATAGCAGCCAATAGAAGTGCTTGCTCCAGTCTAGCGCTTTGTCTGATTGGTCTAGAGAGTTCAGTGAGTTCAACAGTGGGATGTGGAGCTCAGTGCAGAGGCCGAAGTGCCCTTCCATGTGATTATGTCTACATACACACACCCCTCATTCATCTGGTTCTGTTTGTGTGTTTGGATGCATGTGTGTTGCATTAAGACTGAACTGACCGGAAAACGAAAAATTATACTTTTTTTTTTTTGTGTGTGTGTGTGTTGAGCGTTGTGTTTAGGTTGTACGAGTGTTGGAGTAATTGTTAGTTGCTATGTTTGACCTGTGTGTTTTGTGCGTGAATGAGACCATATTGAAGTATGGTTGGCGTAAACGTCCATGGCAGTACGAGATCCAGTATGTCGAAATGTTTGTCTATGTATGTATGTATGTTTATTTTTGTGTGCGTGCGGGACAATTTGCAAGTGTTCTGACGTTAAGGTGAGTGTGCACGAGAGATTGTAAGGCATGTGTGCGTGGTACCTGTCTCCTCCAACAGCGCCTGTCACTGCCCCGGCTCTCAGCTACCACACTGCAGCTTAAAGAGCAACAAAGGTTGTGTGTTGTGTGTGTTTTTTTGTTTTGTTTTGTTTTTTGTTTGTTTTGTTTTGGTTTTTTTGGTTTGTTTTTAAAAAAAAAAATATTACCATGTTATTTGTAATTTTTTTGCATTTTTGCTGCTCTAGTAGCAGGCACAAGTGCTCTGATAGCTGCACTTACTGTTGAGCACGACCCTGAATCACTTTTATTTTCTTCTCCTTTGAAGCTCATCATACTTCTTGTGCGTTCATCCCATCATCCCCTCTCTCTCTCTCTCTCTCTCTCTCTCTCTCTCTCTCTCTCTCTCTCTCTCTCTCTCTCTCTCTCTCTCTCTCTCTCTCTCTCACCCCCCAGCGCCTTTGTCTCCAGTGTAACATTATGTAATGTAAATAACTGTAGGTGCTGACATAGACTTGTGGTACATATTGTAAAAAAGAGCTGTGCAGAGACCATTGAATTGTTAATGTACAATAATGATTCTTGCATTAAAGAAATCAAGCTTTTAACTACCTCTTCTCCTGTTCGCCATAGTGTTGGAGTGCTCAGCTAATGTTCATTGGTTAGGGCTGGGCTAGCTCGGCCATCTTTCAGTGATCTTCATACCATGTTGCTTTTAGACAAACTGACCTCACGCTTGTGACTGAGCTCTTGGAAGTGTTAATACATTTGTTTAAAAGTCTGAATCATTTTTTAGCCCTCGGATCCAAATCAATATTATAAAAGACTTTTCTCCCCCCCCCCCCCCACGAGAAAGCTGAATCGTTTTTCTAAGTGTTGAGTTAATATACAACAGAGTGAGGTGATTCCTTTGTAGTGGCTTACGAAAAACGTGAACACAAGAAGCTACGAAACGGGTGTGTCGTTGTAGTCATTCACTCCCATGCCTGTTTTCATACAACATGTTTACCTTCAAGAAGTCCATATGCTTGCTTTTCATAACAGAAATACTACTCATTGCATATGTTCTTCTGGCCACCCCATGTTGATGCACGGGAAAGGGTGTAGGCCAAAATGATGCTCTCAGTCTCTTAGCAGTCATGTCTACTAACTGCACATCCACTGTCTGTCCATGCCTTACTGTCCATTTGTTGCAGCTCCAGGGTTGACAGGATACTGTTGGATGGCAGTTTTTTCAAAGGTCAGGTTTATGACTTCATAATGACCTTTTTAGTTAAAAAAAAAAAACCTGTGAAGTTGTGATTCTTTATTTAGGGTCTCTGAATGGTTTGGTTCTGTAGTTGGTGTTTAGTGACCACCACCAAGCCTGCACAACAAGAATAAGAAACAGTTACTGGACTCACATAATAGATGATTTGGTTGTGAATTTGGGTTTTAAGAACCTATAGCATTATGTTGGGATTCCCTTTTGTTAAATTGTAAATCAGAAGCTATAGTTATTGGACTATGCATTTTTCTCCATTGCATTAACTCAAAAGAACATGATCATAAAAAAGTAATTTGAATTGTCTCAAAATTTGATTTGTTTCTGTGGTCTAAGACTGAAAAGGCAACTGTAATATTGCACGATTTAATTCGAAGGACTAGGTCAGTGGAAATGACTACGGAAAGTGCTTTTGCAAACTTTCGTTTAGCAAAAATGATTTTGATTCTGCAATGCAAGCAGAGTTTGCGTGTGTGTGTGTGTGTGTGTGTGTGTGTGTGTGTGTGATTTTAAAAGCAGTGCTCAGAAACTAAGTAATGGATCATGGGGCCCACTAACCACCTCCTAAAAGCTCTGAGAAAAGCTTATTAGAGCAAACTGGAGACTTTAGTCTAGCCCTGTCAGCTGTGTCTGGCTAGTCTGAGCCCCTTTAAATGTTGAATGTAGGTGTCTTAAAATCTATCCAAACTGCCTTGACGTTTGAAATACTTGAAATGCATGAAAATGTGTGGCTAAGCACAATTCCTGCTTTAAAATCAAAATGGAGAAATTCAGACATGTGGTCCTCTACTAAGCTCTTTCCCTTGATGTTGTAAGGTTTAGGGATTTATTTTTTATTTTTTATTTTTTTATTTATTTTTTTGCTGTGCAGCCATTTTGAACTCCCATCTTGCCTCTGAATCTCATGGAAACAGCCTACGGGTTCAGAATGCAGTCAGATTTTGGTGGAGTAGAAAATATCAATGCTCAGTCTGACTGCCCCCCCCCCCCCAGTATCTCATTCCTGGCTGGTTTCCTCTATTAGATCAATCATATCAGTCATTCAAATGCAACATATGAGAGTGCACCAGCACAAGAGGCACCAAAAATGCAAATGCAACTATAGGCTGTATGAATATTAATGAGTGCAGTCCTCCAAGGTTTCCACAGAATTTTTATTGAGTAACAATTGTTAATTTTTTTTTTTTGTGCTGAAAACTGAATGACTCATTAAAGTCATCGTGCCCTGAATTTCAAAAAGATATATGACTGCTCTATAGAATTTCTAAGTTTAATTGGCATCAACATTATTAGTTACGCTGACCCAGGCTTACCATATATATAATGTAATTCTCGTTTGACCATGTTGTATGCTGGAGAATACATACCTCCCTGTTGACCCTGCAACTGGGGGCAATATATGGAGGAAAAGGCACATTTTGCTGGAAACTTTGTTTTTTTGAAGGTTTTGGCAAATAGATCAACAAGCTGATTAATTATTCAGAACTCCAGATAAGGTTTCCGGTTTATTCTTTAGAGTTTTGTAAAGTGAATAAAATTTTAGACTGGGTATACAGTATATATGTAGAAGTGTGGTAGACCTATCCAAGTGTTATGCCCTGAAACACCCTAAAAATACCCTAGAACACCCTGAAATGTTCTAAAAATACCCTAGAACACCCTGAAAGCCCCCAGCTCACTGAAAAGAGCTAAGATGTCAAAGTCAGAAATGCAATCAGGATGAAACCAGACTCCTTCCAGTGTGGTTTCTGCATGGCTGCATGTATTACACTGTTTCAGTAGTGTTGTAGATCACATTGTAAGTCAGGATCTTAACATTTCTGCAAAACTGTGCCAATATGTGTTCTACACTTTGAGCTCCAGCATTGATTTTTGCCAAGTGATTAAACACAGCTAATAAAGATTTAATTATGACTGGGTAAAAGCAATGAGCAGCAGAAGTTGTGTGGCTTTTGGTGAGTACTGCATGGCAGTTCTGCATAAAGCTACAAGTGTCGCAATGTCAAGATGTGTTGTCTGCATCTCTGGAGGTAAACGACCTGTAGGATTTTATTAAAACATTACTGGAACCAGTCTATATATCTATATAATACTGCTCATCATATGACCAACTAGTTTACTGGTTCCAGGCTGTATGTACAAAGGTCAAAGGTCACTTTTAAAATGAAAATATGCTACAAATGTATAAATTAAAAAACGCATCAAAGCACTGTCCAGGAATTTCCGTAATTCCGTGAAGGGCCGCAGTCGGAAGCTGCTGATGTGATCACTCTGCACTGTCATGCAAACATGCCTGGGATATCTCTGGAGTCACCAGGCAAATCCTGACTGTTGTCCTAAAAGTTGTGAATCCTGTTTTAGCTGGAGGAATCTAGTCTAAGATAGATCATTGATATCCGTACACAAAATGGATCCTTTTGAATTATTTATCCTTGGTGACATGTATAAGCTATGAAACATCACAAAATAGGCTAGTTGAATTATAGTTTGAGAGTTGTTTTTTTCTGTAACTTTAATTTTATGTGCTTTGTGCAATAAGGATACTTAGTAAGGAATGACATTAAACTTGAACTTGACTCATACTTCTTCCAAGGTCAGAAGAGTGTGTTTGGCCCTGTAACAGCTCAACAGCGGGCAAACAGCACCAGCCACTGAGCAGTGTTGGAAGCTTGTCAGTCCCTGAAGGGAGTGTGCTTGGCTGCTAGTGGGCCAAGCACAAGCTTTGCTGTGGCCTAGAATCAGTACCCAGTCGAAAGGCTAGAGGCATAAACTGAAACATGGCCATTCTTTCTATTTGAAAGTAAAAATAGAGTGCTTAACTTCTGTAGCTATAAATTTTCTAATTCTAATTGTTATGAAGAAATAATGAATAGCACCATTATCAGTATTATTATTATTATTGGTGGTGGTGGGGTAGTTGTGATATATATATACGCATAAATACGTCAAAGACATGCTCGTCAATAGTGAGATAAGATCATTCAAATAATGGCTGTGGTACTGTAGCCTGCAACAGCTATAGATGTGCTGTAAATTTATTAACACAACAGCTAAAATAACTGGCATAAAAGGATCTATTATCATCACCCACTCTTCCTCGTGCATCACTGTGGGAGTTGTCTACTGTATTACTTGTAAGAGATGTAACTACATTGGAAACCAAGAGAAGGCTCACTGTTTGGTTTGTTGAACACCTTCACACCATCAGAATTAAGGATATGTCGTTTCCAGTGGCAAGGCATTTTAATACTAATGGACACTGCACTAATGACATATCTGCTTACAATGCCAGTTACATTAGGAAACTCAAAGAAAAAGAACTGATCTACACTCTTGGAACTTTAGAACCCCATGGAATGAATGTTATGATTTAAACATCTACCTTTTCACATATAAACTGGCCCCTCCTACTATTAGTTCAGAAGCACTTTGCTTGAACAGCCGACGAAAGACCTCTCTCTCTCTCTCTCTCTCTCTCTCTCTCTCTCTCTCTCTCTCTCTCTATATATATATATATATATATATATATATATATATATATATATATATATATATATATATATATATATAAAATTTTATCTTTAAGTAATTTACAACTTTATTTTAATGAAATGAGTACAAAAAAAACCTCTTGAAAGCTCTTCAGACAAAAACGAATAAATAAATAATTTCTTCAGGCTTTTGATTACATTAGAGTTTATATGTGTAGCAAGGCATTGAGAAATAGCTTAAACTGGAGTTGACCTTGAGTTTTCTTTATGATCAGTATTATTTAGAGTAGTTATTATGGATGGAAAATGTGGTGATATTGATTTAAGCCTCATTCTAAGGCCTGGCAGGCTAATTCATCGTCAAAATACATTTCGCAACTAAATTTCACAACAAAAGGAAATGTTATCTAACTCGCAACCTGTTGGTTTTACTTACGCTCACCAGTTCATTAAAATATATATCAAGGCGTAGCCTGAGTGAAACTGAAGACACTCTCTCTCTCTCTCTCTCTCTCTCTCTCTCTCTCTCTCTCCCAATTCCCTTACATTCCTGTTGTTTCATTGAGGAATTTTAATGTTCACGTAGAGAGAACAGCTTGTGGGCGCGAGAGAGGTGTTTGTCGAATTTCGTCTGATCCGGATTCTTTTCCTTTCTTCACACGGCATCTCCAGTTCACAGTTTCCGTAAGCTCATCGCCATAGCAACACGTTACATTTCTCTCAGTAATATTTATCCATTCCAGAGATAAACAGCGCCATGATGCAACTAAACGCGGCCTCTTCTAGCCGAGTTGCGTTTTAACGTGACTTCACTGAGTGAACACTAGGGGGCAGCAGTCGTCAACACAAACAACCGTGGCCGTGAAAAATCGCATCATTGAGAAATAAAACGCCTTTCAGGTGTCTTCTGCAGACAAAGGTGCCGTTTATTTGAGGTGAACATGGCCAGTTGTCAAGGCTTGAAACGCGGTGGGCTTGAAATGAATTTGAGCCCATCTGAAGGCGGACGAAAGCAGAAAGGAAGAGGATGATGGAAAAGCAAATCTTTCCAAGTAGGATGAGCCAGTGTGCTCAGTGAGAAAAAAAATCACAAACAGCAAGGCTAGATGAGTGGGAAGAAAGAGAGAGAGAGAGAGAGTGAGAGTGGTGCGTGTGTGTGTGTAAGACAGAAAGAGTGAGTATATGTGTGTGTGTGTGTGTGTGTGTGTGTGTGTGTGTGTAGGACAGAGAGAGAGAGAGAGAAAGAGAAAGAGAAAGAGAGAGAGAAGTGACAATGAGATAGAGTTAGAGAGAGAGTTGTGTAGAAAGAAAGGTAAAGGTAGAAAAATGACGGCCGGAGATGAGTGTTATATAAGCCTGTCTATAGATTTATGTAAAATGCAAAGAGCAGAGTCTCACACACACACACACGCACACACGCACACACACACGCACACACACACGCACACACACACATCTATTTCTACTGTTTGCTTGGATGTGTTGTAGTTAATGAGAGTTTGTTGTAACCCATCCAGCGGTCAGCCTTCAGGCTTGCTTTGACTCCCACCCACCCCCCTTTTTTGCTCACCCACTTTGGCAGAGTTCCATTTACACACACACACACACACACACACACACACACACACACACACACACAGTTCAGATGATAAGAGAAAAGGAATTTCGTTCAGTCATAGATGTTTGCAAGTTGCATATATTTTCACAGAAACAACTTCAGGACCAGGCTCTCTCTCTCTCTCTCTCTCTCTCTCTCTCTCTCTCTCTCTCTCTCTCTCTCTGTGTGTGTGTATGCATGTATGTTGTGTGCTCATGCATGCTTGTGTGCACAAATTCACTGCAGATTTTTTTTAGCCAGTTTTTAACATTTTGTATACATATTTTAGCAGTATTGTATCAAATGCTGCATGTTAGTACCACCATATATTTCTCTGTGCAACACTGTTTTAAAACAGTTCATCTGGTCTGTGGGCATGAAGCAATTTAAGCCAAACAAGAGTTTTTTGTTCTCAACAGATTTCTACTGAGCACCTTTAATAAATTAATAGCATTGATTCTTTTACTCTGCAGGGGGAACTGTATTGATTGGGAGAGTTTTTTTTTAATCTGAAGGGTGTTGGGTTGCCAAAGGAGTTTGAACCTAGATACCAAAGGTCCCAGAAGTAAAAGAAGTGTGTGTGTGTGTGTGTGTGTGTGTGTGTGTGTGTGTGTGTGTGTGTGTGTGTGTGTGTGTGTGTGTGTGTGACATCTTCACAGAGTTTCAGGCCACTCAGCAATACAACGATGTCCTGACTACAAAGTACTTTCTCCTAACAATCTGGGTTAGCACATGCACACACACACACACACACACACACACACACACTGAACAGAGGGGGAGCACTTATAAGAACAGACAAGAAATATACTAACTTTAGTTTGAGTTTAGTATTCCCCAGACAACCTTTCTCTCTTTCTCTCTCTCCTTGTATGTCTCTCGCCTCTGTTCTCTTCTTTTTTCCATCTCTCTTTCCCCTTTCTCCCATAGGGTGCATTGCCCAGGATAAGAGTTTTTACAGCAAGTCCATTCATCTGTAGCGCATCTGCATACTCTCTGCCTGGACCTGTGTTTGAATCTGAATAATTTATATTGATCTTAGCTGCAAATCAAGAGCTTAATCTTATCTTCACTATAGGGCTGTGTGTGTGTGTGTGTGTGTGTGTGTGTGTGCGCATGCGCGTGCACATGCACATGCATGCATCTGTGTCTGTGTGTGCGCGTGTGTGCATATGCATGTGTGAGCATGCATTATCCTTTTTTCTAAAAATGTTAGCAGTTTCCAGTTTCACCCACTAGCTAACTATGTCTCCCCCATTGCACAACACCACCAAGCCAGAAGGGTGAAGGCCAGTATGTGCTTCGCTTCCTCCAATGCGCATGCAGCTAGCCACTGCATCTTTTCAGCATGTCTGGAAGAGAGTGCCACCCCCATTTCCATGCATGCTGGCAAGTAGATGCCTACTTGATTGGCGTTGTGTGGCGGGATTGGTTGGGAGGAGCCATCCAGCCTCTACAGAGAGCGAGGCCAGTTGTACTCTCTTGGATAGTCTTGGATGGCTATGGCATCACTGGGAATCGAACCAGCAATCAGTGTGTGAGGGTCTCAAGATTTAAATAACCAGTGTTTTCCAAACATAGCATTTCATAGATTATCTATTGTAATATCTTAGTTTCTATAGGTCTGTACGATGCCAGGAGACACAGTGTGATTATTTTCAGTGATTGCATTATTACACACAACCCAAGGAAGTCTCTTCACTCTGATTTAAAAACCATTTCAATCACACTTCACTGGGTCCCCCACAATGAGTAATAAGAACGTGTATAGCTTCAGGTCCGTAAACAGTTTTCTAATCTGCACTCTCCATATAGTTATTGTGCTGGAGTATCAACAACTTAACAGCCCAGCCAGAGATCAAACAGCTGGCAGTGGTATTCAGCACCAGGGACAGCGCCACATTCTACACAAGGAGGCTCCACCCACCCCTCAAAGTACAGCAGCAATGTTTTGGGAGTAAATGACATAGCACTTAATGTACACAGACACTTCTGCTAATAACTGGATTTTTTTCATATTAGGAGATTATCAAAACTGGTAATAACAGCCAAGAGAACCCACTATGTTAGCCAAAACTACAACATACATGTGAGTGTGTGTGTGTGTGTGTGTGTGTGTGTGTGTGTGTGTCTGTGCAAAGTGCTTCTGAACTAATAGTAGGAGGAGCCACTTTATATGTGAAAAGGTAGATGTTTAAATCATAACATTCATTCAATGGGGTTCTAAAGTTCCAAGAGTGTAGATCAGTTCTTTTTCTTTGAGTTTCCTAATGTAATTGCTGCTATAGCAACAACTGGCATTGCAAGCAGATATGTCATTAATGCAGTGTCCATTCCTTGCCACTGGAAACAGCAAAGTTTCTCTGGAATCTCTGTGTACTTTACTACAATTTTTGATATCTCTCTCTCTCTGTCTCTCTCTCGTGTGTGTGTGTGTGTGTGCATATGTATGGCAGCCATTCCATTCCAATATCTGCTGCATTTCAACACAGGCACACCTCGTTCTACTTAATGAGGTACTGATTGGGTGATCACCTGAACCAAATCTAATCAGCAATGTGAAAGACTGGTAGAGAGCATGCCAAGACCCATGAAAGCTGTGACTGAAGATCAGGGTTATTCCACCAAATATTGACTTCTGAACTCTTCAGTTTAAACATCTGTATTGTATTGTTTAAAACTTTTCTTTGCCTCAAAACACAGCACTGGACAGATGTCCTTTATCAGCTGATATATATATATATATATATATATATATATATATATATATATATATATATATATATATATATATATATATATATATATATATATACAACAGTGCCCAGGGGTTGTCAAACCTGAGAGCTGACCACAGCACCTCCCTGCACAGGGATCCAGTAACCATCACTCTAGCAGACATACAAGAAACAGTCTCAAATTTGAAGAGCTGGACAGCTCCAGGCCCTGACATGGTCTGTGCTTACTGGCTGAAAAAGCACTCCATGAGCACCTGGCAGAAACACAACATCATAATCATACTCCATAATCAAATGGCAGGCATAGTATTCTGAAACATCTATATCAACTACAGGCTAGAAGTTACAAGGTCAAAGTGGAGCACAGCCCTGAAGGTGGTGGAGAATAACCAAGGGTTCTCAAAGTATTTCTGAAATGGGGATTGAGTGCACATACCAGCTACATATTGTTGATAAGGTGACCACACCCTCACACCGCACTGACTTCATTCATATCTATTATACATATTCCCATGGCTTTACTTAGTACTTATTTGATGTGTAGATGGAAGCTAGGGACCCCATTGCGTTCACATTAAATAGGTAATGGATCGAGGCACTTACCAAGGGGGCGTAATTCCCTAAGTGTGGCCAAATGGGACACGCCCAAGTAGATGTTCATAGAGTGAGTCATGAGAAGGGTAACAAAGCTCATTCCTAAATGAATAGTACAGTGAATGCTGTCAGCAAAGTCCACATCTGCTGTGTGTTTGAACCAGTCCAAGGGCTACATACAAACCTCACAACTGCTCACCAGAGCGGACAAATATCTGCTAGAGGTTCTATTTTGAAGACAAGATTCATATACTTGTAATATCTTCTGAGAATGCACTTTGTATATGTGTGTTTCTAAATATCTATATGAAAAGGGAATTAGCATGAAATCGTAGGATCAGGAGTGATAGGCTGCATAAATAAACAGCTGAACTCTGAGTTCTGCAAATCATTCGATTTCACTCTGTAACTTGAAAGTAAAGCTTATCTCACTGATATGATATAAAGGAAGCCTTGTCTTTGTGTTAAATGTCTGTTTTACTGTCTAAGCTGAACGGCACTTTGCAAGTTTAGGATCAATGCCTATGACACCAATACAATGTGTTGGAAATGTGGGTGCACGTGCGTGTGTGTATATCTGTCATAAATGCATTCATGTATGTCTTGATGAAAGTGTGTAGGTGTAGGAATTTGTGCAAATCTTTCATAAATATGTGATGATGTCAAAGTGTGTGTGGATGTATGTGTGTCATTGGGGACGAGAAGGGATCTTTCATAAATATGTGAATACATGTCTAAAGTGTACATGTGATGGGGGGTTTACTCATAAATATGTGAATATATGTATAAAATCAGCGTATGCTTGGCATGGTGAATTATGTACTGTCACTGGTGTCATTTTGAATAAATGTCATTCATATGACAGACCAGGAGCTACGCTGAAGTGGTGTGTGTGTGTCTGTGTGTGTATGTGTGTGTGTGTGTGTGTGTGTGTGTGTGTGTGTTTGAGCATGAGACTGATTACTAGCATAAATAAATATGACATCAGAATTTGGCAGTAGGTATTCAGAAAGAGGCTGCTTAGAGACTATTCGTGTCCAATTCATAACAACGCACAGTTCATAATAAGCAGTACCAACAGATCCCGTGTCTGGGCAAAAATATCCTAAAGTAGGATTTTCTCTCTGTGAAGTTGAGCCAAGTGTCTTAGCAATAGCATTCCCCACTCTATTCGCTCTTTAAATACGACTCCCCATTTGTTTTTAGTGCGGTCAAAACAAATGACTTCCGAAATGAGTGTGTGATGGTCAGCATCATGCACAATACACGCTTCACTCCTTGCTAATAATCCCTTATTTTTTGTTAATTTTCTGTTGCATTAATCGCTAATCCATACGTAACACCGATTCATTCATTCATTCATTCACCAATGTGGGCAGGAATTTCAACTCCCCATGGACATCCATTTAAATTGAAGACTATTTAAGTACTTTATTTCATCACCCGAGCAAGTGTGGTGCCTGACAGTAACTCGCTCTGTTGGCCATGCACACCAAACTTTTCATACTCATTAATGACAACAGATCAGAGGAAAGTAGGTTGTTAGCTACAGGTCTCAGGTTAGTGCACAGCCGGTAACTTTGCCTGAGACCACCAGGCTGTCTGAGTCTAATTATCAAAGTTAGGTGCTTAGAGCACTTCGGAGACACCTTCTGGGACCTTATAATTACTTGTGAATTGCCAAGCTAATTAAGTAGCAAACTAGGTTGTTGCTACGTACCTCGCTGGCATCTACTACAGTTTCAAAGCTCTACTATATATACTCAGTTGCGCAGAATAGCTTTAGCAAATTGCGCAGTGAGACAGACGGCTCAGTCTCGCGTCTACCGCTCATGTTAAAACCGCAGAATGCCCTGCGAGGTCAAATTTGCCCAGTAAGTAGTCTAACTTAACCACGTGGCTCCATCTCCTTTAGTTTCCTGCCTTCCTGGCATGTTCACCGCACAGCTTCTTTAAAGAGCGCGTTCGATTGAGCCATCCCGACCACCGCGCCGGCACCGTCGATGCGTCTATCTGTTGCGCCTGGCCAATTAGACGCAGCGGAGGTCCGATCCAACTGATCTGACCGTCGATTGCTTCACGCTGTGCTCGCCAGATATATTTCTCCTTCGGACTGCTTAAGGGTCGCCCGAGGCGCTATCCCAAGGGTCCCCAATCCGCGGAGTCTGTGGAGCTGCACACTGACAATATTCATTGTAAGCCGCAGCCTCTAAATAAGGCCGACCTGAATAATGCATGAAAGAAAATGAGTCGAAAAGAGTTAAGTACCGTTCGCGCACAGCCAGGTTTCTAAATATAATAACATAGAAGGTCCGGGCATAGCATTAAGGAGTGAAGTCCTGAAGACAAGGATTTGCAGTCATTTGACAATAATGTACATAGTGCAACGATCATGTGTTGCAAGGATTGTTCTGGACAGAATTTGTTTTAATTGTATGTTTTAAACCCCTTTGCATCTGTAATATGAAGGCAAAATTGCTGAATAATATGTCCCAGGCTTTCATACAGTATGTACTTCAGCGAGAATTTAGTGATTCATCTGAGTGGATCCACCCAGGGACCACCTCTGGGGACAGTTTATCTAATTACAAGGCTACATCTGTTAACTCACATGCACATATGCAAACAAACACACATGCGTTTAGGTCAGCACCTGCTAAGCATGCTACTAGCAGGGATTATGGTGGCTTGTGTTGCGTGTGTTCTAATTTTGTCTGTCATCAGGTTGCCCTATTTAAATCGGCGCATGTGTGTGTGTGTGTGTGTGTGTGTGTGTGTGTGTGTGTGTGTGTGTGTGTGTGTGTGTGTGTATGTATATGTATGGGCTAACACTGTAGACCAACTGGAAACTTTAGTCCATCTGTTATGAAACAATTATAACTAATGGAGACTCCCCAATCACTCTCATTATGCTGACCCATCCCTTTAGTCTTCACTCTCTCTCTTTCTCTCTCTCTTTCTCTCTCTCTCTCTCTCTCTCTCTCTCTCTCTCTCTCGCTCTTATTCACACATGCAAATGCACACAGAGGAAGGTAATTAACGACAAGTTCCTCATTCTTTTCACAATAAACTTAGACCTTTGTTCCTTCTCCTGTGCTTAAAGACCAGATTCTCTTTTAATAGATCAGCCAGAGAGAAGAACTAAAATGAACTTTAACTAAAACCACACTTGGGTACAGTCTCTACCCCTTGGAGAGCAATTAGTAAGACTTTTGTAGCTTCTGAAATGGAAATATTGTGGGTTATCCCATTAAATGTCACGGCGCCCCTTGTCTCAACTCTACTGAAAAAAAACCACAATAAAATATGACATTTTAAATGTACATCTACAATGAAATTTCACTTGTTATACTGCCAGTGTACAAACAACAGCATTACCCTGAAACCTGTACCATTAAATCCAAATGTCTCCTTACTTTAGGCTACCTGTATTTTAACATTGTCCTTGTAAAAACTGCATATTGACACGGCTTAATTATTCCCACAGTCATGAGTTCCATGAAGATTAGATATCAATTCACTGTGGAATTACGTGCAGTGGGTCTGACTGGGTGTGTGCAAAAAGGCTACACAATAAAGTGTAGCAGGCCTTGGCCAGGCTTGACCTACTGATGTGAAAAACTGTAGAAAAGTCTGGTTGTAATGAAAACTGCTGATGCTTGCTGGTTAGCATAAGAGGACAGTAATGATGTTTCACGTCACCATTCAGTATCATAGATCAGAAGAACCATAATAGCCTGCTAGGTGGTCATACTAAATATGAAAAATACATGAAATGGGACAAAATATGCTTTTATTTCCTTCAGGGAAGATACCAGATGACTGCAATGGCCATTTACCAGGAATTGGATATTAAATTATGGATTTTGCTGTGAAAAGTGGCAGGTTTTAGAAGGCACCAGACCTGCCCTCCTTTTTTCCTTCTCATTAAGACTTTACCTTCTCATTAAGTCTTTACCGTCTCAATATTTAAGGCTAGGCTGAAAACCTATCTGCACCGTCAGGCATTTTATTAACTACTTCCCATCTTAGGTAAAGGTGTAGATCTGGGGGTCCACGGGCATTGACAGTTTTGTAAACTTGGATGTTACGATGCTGTCACTTCACCTCTCTTTTGTCACTCAGGTTTGTTGACTGAGAGCAGCAGAGTACTGATGTTCCAGGGTGCCCTCATGCCTGTGGTTCCTTCTGGCTCTTTCCTTTTAGCTGTGCTGCCATAGCTAGACCTGCCGGAGTCCATCTTTGCACATTATAGTTCCCTAATTTACACACCCTCATACCTGGACACGCCTAATAATTTATTCTCTCTTTCTGCCGAGGTACACCTACGCCTGATGTCATGACGTTATTGAGCCTCAACCCGTCTCAGCTGCCTTGGCTATTCCCACCACCTTCTGATGTCCCCTCCTGTTGCCCACCACACCTCCACCCCAGCCAACTACTTCACCGTTGCCCTTAATGGACGTTCTCTTGTGGGATGGATTTCAGACACACGCACACCATCGGGACAAGACTAGGACCTCTAGAAAGTTGGACTAGACATTAATTGCTTATTTTTTTCATTTTTTATTTATTTTTCTCTTAAAATTGTTATTATTGTGGTGACCATTGTCAGCCAGGGGAGGATGGGCCACCCTTTGAGTCTTGGTTCCTCTCCAGGTTTCCTCCTCCTTCACTAGGGAGTTTTACCTTGCCAGTGTCGCCCTTGTCTTGCTCACTGGGGGCTTCAACTCGGACATTTGTAAAGCTGCTTTGTGACATCTGTTGTAAAAAGTGCTATATAAATCAATTTTGATTTTTTTGATTGATTAAGAATTGAAATCTGAAATATGACATTTCTGAAATTTTCAGAAATTAAATATGAAATGTTTTACACAAACCAATACATATTTAGCTGTGCAGATGGTATGAGCAGATAAACATAAAAAAATGCCATATGCAAATGTATGGATTTGTTACGATAACGCCCCCCCCCCGAAGTCTTTGTGTGTGTGTGTGTGTGTGTGTTTGCAGGGTCAAGCCCTCTCATGTTTCTCACCTGATCCTTGTTTTGTATCATTATTGTGCAGGTATATAAATCCCTTGTCTTGTTGTGGATGTTGTCAATGTTTAACCCCGATAGCCTACGAGCTATGTGTTCTGTGTTGTATGTTCTAATAAACGTATGTCTGTTTTACTCAACTCGTCCCCGCATCCTGCTCTGCCTCCTCAATATTACAGCAGTGAGTTGTACACCCTTAAAAGTTTCTAAAAATCAATGCAATTTAAGTTGAAGTTCAAGTTCAAATTTAGGTTTTATTGTCATTCTTTCATTCGTTAACTTTATGTACATTGGAATGAGATGTCATTTCTTCTGGTCCATGGTGCAACACAAAAGAACGGTACAGCAGTACAATACAAATACAGACACGCAGCTGAGTGGTGAGGTAAAGCATGACATATTAATTCTGTCACTGAGACTTTCATTTATAAGAAGTTTTATATAAGGAAAAATTTAGATTAAGCACTTTACTATCCAGTTTTGTAGAATTACATTGAACTGTTACAAGTTTTCAGTTTTTAATTAATGGCTGCTGCCTAACTGTTATACAGTTAATCAACAAATGTTTCTGCAGCATCTAAAACTAAGGGCTGGAATTCAGAGCACTGTGTAAAAGTGACTCTGTTCCTGTAAAAAGACTTGATAATTTCAGTCAGGTTTGGAAATGTTTCCTGTTCTACTAAAACAATTGCATGAGGAGTACCGCAAGGTTCCATTTTAGCCTGATTCTATTCTCTTTGCTAAGCTGCCGTTAAGTTCCATATTTTAGAAGCATAACATCTTTTATTATTACAATGTTGATGATGCACAAATATACATCCCACTGAATCCTGGGAACAAAAGATCTGCAATATTGCTTCCTCACTGCATTATGGATATTGGATTGCAATAAACATCCTACAGCTAAATGAAAGCAAGACTGAGGTCATTGTGTTTGGCCCTCTGCCTGAATAAAAGATATAAAAACATAACAACCTATTCCCTTTGTCCTATTAATTTACACACCTTTTAAAATATCTTGGTGTTATCACTGATTCAGGCTTATAATTTGACAATAAATGTACTCTGTAATAAGATTCTTTCTGCTCAGAGCAATTTGAAGTATTATCCTTTATTTCATCCCAGCTTGACTCTTGTCATTTTCTGTACATCGGTATCAGTCTCTATTAAATCTACACTTTTTACCAGTTAAATTTGGATTTGACTTCATCATGTGATTCAGTTCTCTGTATTTCTTCCCTTGCATTTTCCATTTTTCAGCTCCATGTCAGTTGTTGCCAATTCCACCTGCTATCTTGGTCTCCTCAGTCGCATGGCAGCTACTAACCTGGAAGTTTCAGGGCCAACACATATTCCCTCCACGGCATGCGCCGCCAGCTTCCACATCTTCTCCAGCTGCCACTTGTACAGTGTCGCAGAGCAACTGAACGCAACTGGAGGAGAGAGAGCTAAATGCCGATTTCTTGCACACTCGACCTTACAGACGCCCATGTTTGGCCATCACCCTGAATGGGGAAATGCGCTATGCCATTCCTCCCAACCAACGACAGCATGGCCAGTTGCACTCTGGTGGACTCCCAGTTGCAGATGGCTATGGCTTACCTACTGCCAGCAGAGAACTGGAGCTCAGTAGCTAGGTTTTCTAGCCAATTATGCAATTTGAGGACTCTGATTTGAATGACCTACATATTGTAGTGTTTAGCAAGCCAACCTTTTAAGGGGCTGTCGTGTTGAAGAGCTTTGACGAGCTTTATCGCTTCTGCTGCCTCATTTCTGCTGTTCCTCTTCTGCTGTTTCCCTTGTCTTATGCAGGTGGATGTTATAATGGTTTTTGAGACCCTTAACACAGTCAATTCTCAGTCAATTTGACCAATGCACCTGCGATTCGGACACCAACAATGGCCTCTTTGGAACTCTTTTAGCTGTTCTTGAAACTCAAATATTGACGTACTGACTATCAGACTTTTGTACCTTAACACATTCAACCTGTGTAGATGACTTTGCTTTGACTGTGCTTATTCTTACTTCAAAGTTAAAGTCAGTCCCCTGTACTTCATGTTTTTTGTGTTTAAGTATATACTGCTGAGTTTATTGGAAAATCAATTCCTAAGTTTAAAGATGCTGTATTCATGTATTGAACTGTGGCCTGGCAGCAGACATTGTGACAATGCATCTCAATAGATGCAGAGTTCAACCCATCATCATGGGCCATAATACTGTATCACAACGACATACACAATCTATTTCAGAGTAATTGCACTGAATTATCTAGTACCTGCACATTGATCCTATGAAGGGGTTTCTATTCACAGTCAGACTCATGCTCACGAATCAACCATGCTTTGATTTTCTATAATGGTTCAATTAATTTCATTTCAGTTTTATTTTCACCACAACCATCATTGTTAACCAAAGTAAACAAGAATGTTGTCAGTATGATGTTTATTGCTTAGGATTAATTACACCCACCATTTCCCCACTTTAACCAGTTTTACAATCACACGGAGTACATGTCTGAAATGTATTCAAATCTTTCAGAATTAAAGACAACAGATTGCTACTTTGGATTGGGTTTCAGATGGGACACGTACATCTTGCCATCCTTTCTCGGTTATGCTGCACTCAGCTTTGAGCCATGACCATGCAAATGCCCAACTGGTTGCGATGTTGCATAGCAACAGGGGAGAGAGAAGGACCCCCATCCTTCGGGACCCCCTGCTATGGACAGCAAATGGTACGATTGGGACTCAAACCTGAATGTGTGCACAAATCTGCTCTGCCAAGCAGTGCTGCTAGCAGGTGCACCCTCAGGAGGAGGGAGAACTGTACGCTCCACAATTATTGGCACCCTCATTATGAGCCAGGGATGCTGGGTAAAACTCTATTGTTTGTCAAATGTTTTCTGCGTTGAAGTGCTCATATATACATATTAAGATATTTATTGCTCAGAGAGAAAATAATCTATAACACAGTTTGTTTTTTTAATGCTGTGCTGCTTAATTTAGTATTTTGGGCCTTTTCCAAGCAATGAATTTTCTCCTGCTGTATATCTGGGAAAATACTTTTGCAGTTTCATATGAATTTGCCAATAATATATTCATTGTAGTAATAATAGTAATAACAAATTCAATTTGTTCATGACTTATGCATTTCAGAAATATTTAAACATTTATAGAATACATTTATTCTACTACTCAAACTTTCTGTATGTGCTACTTACATACATACATACAAAAGTAAGTAAGAATGTTTTACTACTTTTAACCCATTGTCCAAACTTTCCATGTTAAAAACTCTTGTTTTGAATTTTAGCCCGTCTTCATGGACACTACACTGACAAGTCATCCTCCCCACCCCTTAAACTACATTTAGTTCTCAAAGGCAAAGACACCAAATTATATAACACCCAATTCGCCCAAATTCGAGGAATTGCATATTAAATATTAAACTGCAAATTTTGCACTGTATTTTGCACTCATTCTGAAAGGTAAATGCTATATTAAAATTTGATTAACCCGATATTATTCATTCTACTACTTGTGTAGTCTAGGTTACTGTGGCAACACTGAAGTTTCAGAGAGGCTGCTCCAGTGTTACTGATGTGACAGTCAAAATTCTGAATGTGCTGTTGTGGTTCTCCAAGCGACCAATATTCCCTCCTTACATGTGACATCCTTTCTTGGTATTCCATCTGTAATATTATATGTCGAAAAGAATAATCATGCTGCAGGAACAATGCAAGTATAAAAATCAAACACATACTACAAACAACCTGTAAATTCAAAGTCCTACCAAGGTTATCGTGTGTACCAAGGGTTTGTGGTTTCCTAGTGACTGGGTAGACACATTTAGGGGGAATCAACCCTCAGAGACAAACTGGGAGCTACAAACAGCTTGTCTATGGAAATGTTAGCTGTTATATTGCCATGTGTTCTGGGCTGAGTCCCAGAGTGGCCCAGAGGCTTACGGAGATGCTTACGGGTGATACCAGACAGCACCGGCTGACTGACTGAAGCTGCAGATTTGGGAAATTAAATGTCCCCCATGCCCCTCCTGTTTCTCCGCCTCCCAGACAGGCTGCAGACACTCTGAACTGAAGAAGACTCCTGAGTATAACCAGGCCTCAGCAGAGCTCAGGGTAAAAAGACAATTTCTGTGTGTATGGTTGCTTGAAGAGTGCCCTCCGAGGATGAGAAAGACGTTATCAGGAGAAGCCACTGCAGTCTGGAGGTTTTTCTTTCCTGAAGAACCCAGGGATGAGGAGACAGAGTTTGACCTGGGTCAAGACAAACACTAAATAGACAAGACAAACACTAAATAGGACATACTCCTGCTCTACTGAGACACATAAAAATGGACACATAAGATAAAGACCTACATTTATTTTAGTTTTCCAATTGTCTTTTGAATATAAAAAACCTTGGTATTCCTTTCTAATGCCAAGCTAATTCTAACTGCGTGATGATAAGAGGACTGATGTTAGGCTTGCCTTCCAGTGTGAAGCTGCACAGTTATGTGTGAAGTAGTGGAATCTCGTAACATTGTACTGACATGGACCAATTTCGGAAATTAAATTTAGTTCAGAACACTGAGCTGTAAAAATTCATTTTATCATTATAAAAATGTTTAGGGTTTTGTTTGGTACATATTTTTAAAAAAGTTTGTTATCATACAGTAACCGTTTGTGTGTTGTTTCCTTTGTCACAGTGCCGACGCTGCGTTTATGTGTAACAAAGCGTGCTGGCAGACCCCATATGTTCCATTTGTTTTGCTTTGAAAGTTGTGACATCTACAAGCTGGAGGCAGTGATAGAGCTGGAAAACACGCGGTGCATGAGACCAGGCGAGGTGAATTGGCAGATATGCTGCTTCCCAGTAGCAAGTCTCAGTGTGCTTCAAAGCACCACTGCAAGATCCATTGACGCAATAAGAACTAGACACAGCATTCAAAATGACCAGCAGTCACTGCAGCCTGACAGGATGCTTAGGTGTTTAGCTATTGCACAACCAAGTTATCGTAAAAACAAAATTCAAGCATTTATCGATGTGGCCTGGTTAGCAATAATAATCAGCCTTTTTGAAAAGCAGAAGAACTACAAACAGAATCTTTAGAGCTTATTGTGCTAACCCGAGCAGAAATGATCTGGCACAAATATAGTCTGGCACTGGAAAGAGTTTAGGGTTGTTTTTAAAAGGAACATAGTAAAGCTAAATTTTGTCATCCAGTCAAAAGTCATTAGGCTGATCAATTTCTCCAGTCTGTATATAGTCAGTGGACCAGAAAGGATCTCAGTTGGATGGCTCATGAAACTGAGGATGAATGTTCTGGAGCTAAGCCAAGAGACACATTAACCAACAGCTGGCACATCTGGAGTAAAGTAGAACAGAGAACTTGTGGTCATGCCCACGGGATGAACTGGGATTTAGGAGGTGGGGGAGCAGTACTTCTTATATCTGAACTCTGTTGAACTGAGACTCTGTTATGCAAGTTTAACATACTGAAATTGCTAGCTGGGTGAATGCTCTTAGCAACAGCCAGTTGGCAAAACATTTAAATGACCAAATTTGATAAGCTGCTTATAAAATTAAATTAGAATATATTCACCCAAAATTGTCCCACAGTATGAAGGTATGTTTATGTTAACTATATCATTTTTATCTAGCTATGCAAACTAGGTTAGCATATATGAGACAGAATGCTTCGGAATTATGTGGCAGGTAGGAACACCATGAAATAACAGCAAAGACTCAAACCTTGCATGACTGAGAAAATTGGCAAAACAACTCATTAAATCATCCTCCAGTCTACTTTGTTTCCATATGAAGAAAATATGGAGAGAATATGTTCAAGAAAATGTTGCATTATCACTGAATGTAAAATGATCGCTAGGCCTTCAAATCCAAAAGCATCATACGATTAATTAGAAGCTATTACACAGTCTTAATTTAATAACCCTTTGAAACACTTTCATCTTTACAGTTTCTGCTCTCAAGTTGTGTTTCTTGCTCTATTGGGGGTGGGGGTGGGGGGTCTCTGTATTTACTGTATTCTGGAGACTGTGTGCTGGTGACATTCCATCCCTGGTGGATAAGAACATCGTTTTAACACCAGATTTAAAAAAAACAAAACATTTTTCCTGGCAGAGGACTCTACTATCTACTTCTCTCTACTTTCACAATGGCTAAAAACTAATACTTAACCACTGAACCACCCTACACAGAATGTGTAGGTGTGTATGGGTCCTCATTTTATCTGATGTTATCTTGATGGAGCCCTCAACGGCTCGCATACATGGTGTTAAGGCCAGAACATTGGATGGGTCAAGGACTGCTTTCCTTTTTTTTTTTTTTGGCTGGATAGCCACTTACAAATTTCACTCTGCATGTACTAAGCTATTTGTTGGCCTATGACCTCACTACATTTTGTTTTATATTAATTAATTGATTATTTTTTCCCTCTTTTCTTTCTTGGTTCGGTGCATTTCTACATCTGTTATTTATGTAATTTAACAAAATTAAAACAATTGTTCACAAATGAAAATTAGCAGAGTGAGAAGAGGAGGATGTGCTGCCTCACAGAATCATATAACTGCAGAGCCAAAAAAAATAATTCAGTGGGAGTCCAATGGAACATTAGAAGGGGTTGGGTCAGAATGGGATTGGAGAGTGCTGGTGTGTAGCTTTCTAGGGGCAGTCTGTCAGTGTGGCTTATCACATCAGATAGTTAAATGGATTTCACGAAGGTTGCATTAGAAATTATTTACATTTCTATCAAATTATAGTACTGGAGCTCAGCTCGAGTTCCTGGTTACATAAAACGGAGGCTCTGGAGCTCTGTTTTCTGGAGAGTTCTGCTTTAAATAAGAGGTTCTGGAGCATTCTGGCCCAATTTAACCATGGTGATGTCTAAAGAAACAGAAAATCTTCCAGATGTCTTGTCCAAAGGATCAGACATTTCTCTGCTTATTCTCCAGCACATCCTCACACAGCTGCTTCATGATGAAGGAGCACAATCAAGATTTATAAAAAGAAAACAAAAAATGAAAACATTAAAGGGTAGCAAGCGAAGGTCTAGATTATATAACCCTATAACTCTGAAATTGGAAAGCACATTCTAATTTTAAACAAAGGGGGAATTCTAGGTACATACAAGTTACTGATAATATCTGCCTGAAGCAGCAATGATTTTCCGACAGCTGCAACAAGACGAGTAAACCATAAACTATACAAAACAGGTATAAAATATCTAAAAAGCGCAACTTGAGTATAGGGTAACCTAGCCAAACAGAATTACTAAATTACATAATTGTGCCATCAGCACAGAGGATTGACTGTTGAACTCACATCTAGCAAACTTCAGACTGAAAGCCCTGGGCTATGATGGCTTCATTGAAAAAAAGACTACAGCAGAGGCCTCCCTGCGCTCGCTGACCAACACACTGCAATCCAGAAGACACACAGTGATAACTAGCCAAGGCTTGTTATGTTTGGCCAAGGACGGGGCGGGGGCGTTGGGGGGTTGGACTCCCCACTCACCATGGCTCTTCTGCAATGACAAATGCTGTTCTGATCAGTGCAAGATACAATTTACATGTACATTCATTTTTGCTTTCAAATTCGCATTTAACTTTATTGTTTCTCAAATATCTGTATTTTTCTTCTATGTTTGTAAATTTACTGTGGATTTACTGGATAGACTAAAAATGTTGGGATTAGGGGACTGGCCCTTTCCTGGTTTAAATCTTATCTAGCTGGTCTCTACCAGTTTGTCAATGTAAGTGGAGACTTCTCAGCATACAACAAGGTTAGCTATGGTGTCCCGCAAGGATCTGTTCTAGGGCCTTTGCTTTTTTCTTTATATATGCTACCGCTAAGTGACATTATACATAAACACTGCGCTAGTTTCCACAGACACTGGATGTTGAGGAACTTTCTCTCACTTAATCCTGACAAAACAGAGGTGCTTCTATTAGACCCAGAGACATCTAGGTCCTCACTTTCTAATTACTCAATGAACTTAAATGGTCTCCCAATCACATCTTCTCTAACAGTTAAAGAAAATAAAAAATAAGAAAAAAAAATCTATTGTTTGGGGCAGAGCCTTTGCCTAGAAATCTCCCACACTATGGAATAACCTAACTGTAAATGTTTGAGACTCAGACACAGTCTCATTATTTAAGGCTAGGCTGAAAACCTATCTGTACAGTAAAACATTTTATTAGCTACTTCCCATCTTAGGTAAAGGTGTAGCTCTGGGGGTCCATGGGCATAGAGAATTTTTGTAAACTGGGATGTTTTGTAAACTGGGATGCTGTCACTTCACCTCTCTTTTGTCACTCAAGTTTGTTGACTGAGAGCAGCAGAGTGCTGATGTTCCAGGGTGCCCTCATGCCTGTGGTTCCTTCTGGCTCTTTCCTTTTAGCTGTGCTGCCATAGCTAGACCTGCCGGATTCCATCTTTGCACATAGTTATAGTTCCCTAATTTACACACCCTCATACCTGGACATGCCTAATAATTTATTCTCTCTTTCTGCCGAGGTACACCTACGCCTGATGTCATGATGTTACTGAGCCTCAACCCGTCTCAGCTGCCTTGGCTATTCCCACCACCTTCTGATGTCCCCTCCTGTTGCCCACCACACCTCCACCCCAGCCAACTACTTCACCGTTGCCCTTAATGGACATTCTCTTGCGGGATGGGTCTCGAATATGCGCACACCATCAGGACAGGACTAGGACTTCTAGAAAACCGGATTAGACATTAATTGCTTATTTTTCATTTTATTATTATTTATGTTTTTCTCTTAAAATTGATACTATTGTGGTGACCACTGTTGAACAGAGGAGAATCAGCCCCCCTTTGAGTCTTGGTTCCTCTCAAAGTTTCGGCCTCCTTCTCTAGGGAGCTTTTTCTTGCCACTGTCTCACAGGGGGCTTGGACTTGGACATTTGTAAAGCTGCTTTGTGGCAACATCTGTTGTAAAAATTGTTTGTAAATAAATTTGATTTGAGTTGATTTGATTTGCTTATTTTGTATGTCACACATCATACATATGCAGTCATCAAGACAAATTCTCTGTTGAACATAACTTAGCAAAATAAGGTGCTTTTGATTCTGATTTATCTTTGCTTTTAAATTTGCATTTTAATTTCCCTAGACACTTATTAGCTAGTGACTGTCATACCTTTCCATTACACTGCTCACTGGAATCTATTACCAAGCTGAAGTTAGAGGTTTGATAGTCTAATGAAAACCATAAATTGTCTGCATTTAAATGCACAGTGGAATATACAGTATATACTATGCAGATACATTTCAGAGACAAACTAAATCCTATGCTATCCATAGATTATGCGTCACTGGGATACTTATCTTACAATACAAAAACCCACAAGACAAACACATTCATCATATATTTTTTTAAAGGACACAACTTTCAAGCTTTCCATAATAAAAATAGAGACTGGGCAAAATCTTATTTCCTTTGATTCTAGATATGCAAAGCACATATTTTTTTGTTGTTTGCTTTTTTCACAGTGAAACAGCAACGAGGAAAGTCTGCTGACATCCAAGCGCAAATGAACATGAATTTAAATTGCACAGAATTTAATTAGTATCTTAGCTATCTTGCTACTCTATGAAAAAGTAATCAAATTGTTTCCTAAACAGATGTATAGTTCTCTGTTACCCAACTCCCACAACCACCACACCACACCACCTCTCTTCAGAATATCCACATTAAGCGCATTCAATTTTAAGAAATTATTTAATGTTGGAAGGTGCTTGCCTCTAGCTTTTCTTCTGAGACTCAGAACAAAGAAGATTCTGACTAATCTGACAACTATACTTTTAATCTAATTCACGCACTGTTGCATTTCATTGTTTTATTCTTGTTAATTGGCATACGTATATATCTTTGAATACCTTTGATTCTGTGCCACAGAAAAAAATGGTCTTTTTTTATGAGTTAATAATAATTAATACAATCATCTCTAAGGAGATTACTCTGGCATATCATACGCAAGGAAAGAAATGAAAGATGTTAAAGAAAGATGGGAATTGGTCCCGAGAATGGACGTTTTAGCAGTTAAACATTAGCTTTAACAAGGTGAAATGAATGAAACCTCAGAGAAGATGTTTTTTGCATGGATAAAATTAAAGGTATACATTGCTCAACCCTCACCCAACCAAGAAAGCACATCAGTTAATTAAGACAGATGACAAAATTTAGCTTTATTAAACCCCCCAAAAGCCATCTCATTAAGATAGCATAACATTAAGGTTAAATTCAAGATAAGCCACATGACAACTGTCTCCCTTTATATAATAGGGGTGGACTCCTAGGTGCACAATAAAAATAGAAACTGGTAAATAAGGTCACAGCAGAAATGAACGTGCAAAAGGAACACTTTGCAAAGACACAAAGAAGATCAGGGACTACATATGCAGACCCATTACAAGTTTAAAGAACAATGCAAGCCCTTGTGTTCCTTTTATCTTAAGTGTAGGCCTGTGTGTATGGAAGCATATCAGTACAGAAGTTCAAATGAAAGTATAAAACGCATGTCAATATAATCCTATATTTGAATTTAAATGTTCCACTCATACATGCAAAATTGAGCTCAAAATTCAATTTCAATAATTCCATTTACATTTGCAATTTGGAACTTCTTTTGATATTTAATTTATACTTATTTACATTTGCATTCGAATGCGTTATGGGTAGCTTTACATTTAAATTAAAATATATTTCCCAATTTGAATCAGCATGTTTTATGTGATCATGCAACATCCGTGTCAAGATGATAAAAAGTTTATTCACCTAATATGCATTTGCACACAATGACCATGCGTGAAAATATGTAATTTTCACCACCATGCTAGAAAGATGGCAAAATTCAGATGCTAAAGGGGAAACAGCATCTGTCCTCTTCACAATAATATTATCATTCACTACTGCACTCAGTCTGTATCAAAAGACTGAGCTGATTGCATTTTCATTTCCATGGTCTTCTCACTCACTCAGCCAATCAGGTTCCACAGCTTTCCACCTCAGGCAGCCAATCAGGGCAGGAGTACAGCATGCTAAATAGAATATGTGATTTTTTTTTTTTAAACATGGAGGCTGAAGCACTCATTAGAGTAATTTGCTGAGTAGCAGATGAGGTCGATGGCAACTTCACATTCACACTTGATCAGTGTGAAACTTCAATTGCAGAATTCTAGGCCTTATCAGACTCTGACATGAGCATTGCTATGGCCAGACTGAGAGCCGTGACAGAACAACTCTGTGCCTCGACCGAGGGGAGTAGCGAGATTGCTGTCCCGAAATATGGAGTCATTGCTTTAGTTGACATATGGAGGCTCAGGTACCTCCGGTTATAGCTCAAGGTCTTTTTCATTCACATTTAAACCTTTTACTTTTCACCTAAAGATTTCTGTGAAGGGGAACATTAAGACGTTCTTACAGGTGCTGGGTTATCACTTCTTATCGTTTCTTGATTAAGACCAAGTATAGAATCTGTTCATTATTTATCATTAATGATTTATTATGTTTGAAATGTGGAAAAATATGTCTTTTAAGATGGAGAAAGAGTGAGGCTGCGACTGGGTGGTGTATAGTACTCTTCAAAGCCAATATGAAATGTTCTCATTGAAGAGTTCTCATTTTTCTTTCCCTGGCATTGACAATTTCTGGTGCTATAGGATTGTACTTCTTTTTTGAATGTGTACAGTCACTGATTGGACAGTGTGATGATTACTGTACTATGACCTCAGACTTACCATTTAAGTACAACCCTTCTGTCATGGAAACAGACATCAGGCCCATCTAGTAATGTTACTTATTCTATGTTTTTGCAGAAGTGAAGCTCAGGAATCTCTATGGCAACTGGACTGCCAAGCTTTGTTTCATGGTTTACCTGTGTACCGACCTTGTTGTTTTTAGAAACCTACACCATCTTCTGGGCAGTTTCACAATCAGGCCACAACGTGGATTTCTTCACTGCCCAAAGCACTGCTGGAGGTTTAGAATCCTTGGGCTCAACAAGTAATCTCATACAAGCCAGAGGTTGCGTGGGTCAGCATGTCATGCAGCAGCAGAGTGTACAGTGTCTGCAGGCTTCTTAGGGATATGGATACTTGTACTGCAAGTTTCCTTCCAACAGGGGCATATTCACCAACCTTAAAGAATTTTGCCACCTCTGCTATAATTGAGCCAAGCTTGGATGCAGTGGGTGTAGAGTGGCCAGTGACAAGACTGTAAAGGCTGACAGGTGCCTTTGGTGCTACCACAGTAATGCAACTCTGTTTAGGCCCAGGAGAGAGACAGTCAGACTAGTGTATAAGGTCTATGCGTAGCAAGAGATAGGCGCAGATCCAGTGAATATTCTGCCAGGCATACTCAGAGATCTTCCAGGGCTGCATCTCATTTGTGTAAAAGTTATTTGTGTCTGACAGTCTTGGGTGGTTTTCACCTTGAATGCATTTCTTTGAGTCTGAAGGCAATTGTTCCCAGATGTTTTTAATTATTCTATGTGATCATTTTAGGTTTCTGCATAGGAAGTGGATGGAGTGAAGGAAGTGAGATTTATGAAAGTTGAATGCGTCCTGTTTAAATGACCCCTCCTTGTCCAGAGCCTTTCTCCCACTACATACAGGCTCGACTCCTTAAAGACTATGCACCCAATGAGGACAAGGGAAAAGGTAGGCAGTATCAGGCAGAAAGGGTAAACAAGGCTGCTAAGGCAGTATGAGGCTATTTTGTGGCTGAAGCAAAGAGCTTCTATGTTCTGCAATACAGTTTGTCTTTGCGTTCTGGCTTACACTCTGACTTACACTCTGTTGCCAGTTTATGAGATACACCTATCTGGTAGCTTGGTGTACTTCCTTTGGCCAAGGTATTGACTCAGGGGGTCTCAGGGGGTTACAGCTGGAGAATGGTTGTGTGCACGGGTGCTTGAGCAGTATGATACAGGCTGGGATCCAGTATTCTACCGCCATGTCTGAACTGCACTCATTTCCTCCGGCTCTTCCCAGTCTGGAACAGGGGAAGGCTTTCGACAGGGCTAGTCATACTTTTTTACTGGCAGTTTTTTTTACATATGGGATTTGGTGGCACCTGGCACTATTACGTTTGTTATACACTTGGGAAGTAGGCAATGTCGGCATCAATGGGTGTTATTCACAGTCAGTTATTCACAGTAAGTAGCACCTGCTGGGAAATTGACTGTGGCTTAGTGCAGTATGGCAGGTGAACAAAAGGGTTAAGGAAAGGTCTCTGTGGTTAGTTGTCAATAGCAAAATGCATGCTTAAGGGATGGCGGTACAAATGCCTCGGCTCCCGTTCGCTGGATGGTAGAGGTGGTAACAGGTATGACTGTGTTACATTAAGGTGGTTGTCACACTGACAGTTTAGTCAAAATTAAAGCAGACTTTACTTTACAATATGAAATATTTTGCAATATAAAATCTTTTTGGCAGGTGTACCATCAAACTGAACACCACTGGACTTAAACAAATGTATTCCTTGTAATCGCCACCTCAGACTCTCTGTGTCTGGGGCGTGTAAGGAGGAGAGAAGAGTGTTGAAGGGAGGAAAGGCGGTAGTGTAGTCTTGATTTATTATATATCATTCAGTTTTCAGGATCCCCTTGCTGCCCTGTCTTTACATCACATACACTGGGTGAAAAAAACTGTCTTATCTTTTAAATTTCTGATACTTCCTCAAAATGAGAACTACATATTAAGTGGATTTTTAGAACAAAGAGACACAAGAGCAGTTTAGTTGCATTCAATCCATGCATCGACCCTGTATTGCGTCTCCATGACTGGTGCACCTCTTTAAAGAAATGTGTATGTTTCCTAGATTCCAAAAGACTCTGTAACAAGACACAGGGGTAAGTGATAATGAGCAGGACGTGCCAAGACAGAGACAGAACACCCAATGACTAATCAGGAACAGAAGCAGCTGATGTGAAGTCTCCCAAGGGCTCTCCAGGCATAGAAACAGCTGCAGGCCAGGGAGAGAGAATCAGAAGATAATCCTGTCCAGAACTGGAAACAAAACAAAACAAATGGCCAAGATAGTGCTGGGAGCCAGGGCAGGGATGTGGTGCAGTAACCACTGGGGAGGTGACTCACCACAAATATCCTAGCACTGGCATATGGACACTGGATCAGGCCCAGCGATAGGAAAATTGGAAGCCAGAAAGGCTGAACCTGAGCAGGTCAGAAGAGCTGGACTGGAGACTGGGATCCAAAGAGCACAAGTTGGTATGACAGAAGCTAGAGGAGCATCTTCAGCAATAAAAACCATAGGTGCAGATAACTTCCTTGCAGACACTATGTAGAAAGACAGTAAGAAACTGACGTCAAAGAACAGGCGAAGAGAGAAAGAACCAGTTTTCTCCCTAGGGAAGCTAAGGGCATGGTCAGAAGGGGATGCCTGTACTGTCTATAGCATGCAATACCCCCCAGGACTCTAGAACTTTTGGAATATTTGAAATATTTTAACTTTTGGAATGCCAGCACACTCTTGAACCTTGGTGTCCTTCAGAACATCAGAATCCTCCAGAACATTGGCACTCTGGATTGCTATTGTTTTGACCCCTCCCACCTCTGGCACTTTAGCTCCTCCCACATGCTATGCTTCAGCTTTACTGATTTAAATTCATCCTGTTCCATTGACTCTCGGAGCACTTGTTCTGACAGAATTGTTGATAAGGGATCTCTGATATACTCTGGAAAGGTATTACTTTTGCAATTTGGAACACCAAGACTAACACAATACAGATTATCTGCATCCCAAACCACATAATTCATGCCACAAATCTCTATGCTGCTATTTTAGGAGTATTACTGCATGAGCAAATGGCTTGACTGCGTTTTGGATACTCTGCTGAATGTTGTACATAAGATGGAAACTTTATGTGGTTAAATGGTGAAAAAAAAATCTGAATGGATTACGATTTTGACATACTTTTAGATAAGGTAATTGTTTGTGCGGCCATTATTTAGAGTTTACCGTTATGAGTCAACATAGGACTCATTTTTGCTTCATGTTTACACTGTGTTGGACTTTCATTTTAATTGAGTTATTTAGAGTCAGTCATGTTGACCGTACAATTTTAGACCAGTGACAACTAGGCTAAAGTTGTGGATTAAGCATAGAAACAATGGAATTTTAGACATATATGGATTTATCAGGAAAGTAACAACAGCCTTTGTATAGTGACACCATTGTTTCAGAAGTATTTCAGATAAATGAGCATAGAAATAATTGTTCTAGCATTTATTAAAGAATGCAGACTAATCTGGAATTAGCTGGATCTGTTGTCTCAGTTTTGATCCACAAGGTCAAACACATCTTCCAGATGTATTCAGCTCACATTTGAAAGAACCAGAAAAGCCCATTAGTGTATCACAAATTAAAAATAGCCTCACACTTCAATGGCCTCCGAAATCTGAAGTCTCCTGAACCAAGCTGTACTGGGGCAATCACAGATAAAAATGATGCAGTGGAATATTTATTTGAATATATGAAATTTGGACATACATACACAAGCATAGAACTTGCATAACAAATCTGGATTGATACATTATGAAGCAAACCTCCCTCATCTCAGTAAATGGTGACCCAATTCAAACACTTTTTTGGTGGATGTGACAGGAATTTATTCCTCTTCATTTATTTTGTTTTTTTGCGCAATGACTTGCCATTGAGTGAATAATTAGAATGCAGTGGGTATAGAACTTGACCCATCTGAACAGATGAACGGGATGTTATTAGATATCGGCTAATAACAGCTGCAATCGTTGTTACTGTCAATATAATTCTAGGTTAATTAAATGTTCCTATAAGTCTACAGCTATAACCAAATAGCTGAAAAGAGTTAGTAGTTGTTACTAATACTGAACAAAAACATGAGAATGCATTCATATTTCATTTTTGAATGTTATCAAAAACAAACAAAAAAGACCCCTTCACAATTACAATTTTGTTAAAGCAAATCTTTAACCAAAGATTTTATGCTCCTGCATGCTCCTGTGAGGTTTCTGTATTAGTTAGTTTGGCTCAAAGATTAATAGTGGACAAATACCACAACTACACCCAGTGTTAAAAAAAGATCATTGTCATATGGTAAACTGTCACCCCAGAACTAAAATGAACTAAATGGTTATTTGTACGTTCCCGAAAATCAGAAAATATACATTTCTGAACTATATATGAATGTGAGAGCATGTTTTGACATTATTCACAAACATGTAGTCAAAATGTAACAAGAAGTTCAGTTTTAATCTGTAGAGATAATTCAGCTGTTATGTGTACTTTATTTATAAATATACGTGTTTGTAATTACATATGTTACAGTGGGCCTTGGTTTATGAGCAATGCACAATTAATAAACAGATAAAAATCAAAACACATCCATGGTAGGGGTTTACCTGATTTATTCAGATGTGTCAGAGAGACAGGTCCCACTGAGTCATTCCTCCTTTGGCTAATTTTAAAGAGCAAGGACACACTGTGTAGCCAATGAAATCCTCAAAAAATTATTAGGCTTTTTATCCTTTCCTCCTGAGTGATATAGCATATACACACAAACATGTTTGCCCACACACACTTCCCCAATATCTCACTCACTCACTCACTCACTCTCTCTCTCTCTCTCTCTCTCTCTCTCTCTCTCTCTCTCTCTCTCTCTCTCTCTCTCTCTCACATACACATACACATACACACACACACACGTTAGCCAAGGGTAAACTGAGGACTCTGCAGATTGTTGATTTTTTGTGTGTATTTCATCTTATGAGAGTTTTAGTCTCATTTTTTATGCAAATTTTTACAGAGCCCTGTCCAGTGTTGTAACTTCTCTGATGGCAGCACTGGTGCTAAATTTAATCCAAACACTTTGACTCCTATCTCCCGCTGGGAACTCACCTAAAATAACCTTCATTTGCATAATCATTTGCATAAACAGCTCCCATTTGGTGTGTGGTTGGATGCATAATTAGACTGGCAACTTTGATTGCTTTATTTGTGCTGTTTCATTCCCAAGTGACTTCATGAATGAATAAATTCACGGAGACGTATATACACTGGAAACACTTAAGACACACACAGAGATGCGCACACATATTCAAACACATATACACACATGCATTTGCACATACTATTACATATTTAAAGTTATTCAGTGACTGTTTACATCTTTACAAAGTGTAATTTTGGTTTATATCACCCATGTTAAAAAATACTCTTTGATATTTTGTTCTTTAATGTGCTGAATATGGCATGCTAAATTTGGTTACTGCCTGGAAATTACAAATATCTTATTTAAACTCTCTCCCATAGACCCCTTCCCCTCTACACACACACATACAAACATGCACACACTGGCGAAAAGACTGCAGTAGCTGAATCTGAAAAATGAGACTCTTTTTCCTTCTGCCACGTGTTCAATATTCCCCTGATCACACAGCATGCATTTCAGAGGACGTCATCCTCTCTCTCTCTTTCTCACTCTTTCCTTCTCTCCCTCAGTTCTCTCTCCCTCTCTCTCTTCATATTTTTAGTATTGGTGAGTAGGCGTCGCGCCCTTATGAATTTTCATGGGTCCTTTCAGTGTGTAGGCAGAGCGCGCTCTTCTGGCAAAAGCTCAGATATACTCACTAATATACGCTTGCACACAGACACATACACACAAAAGCTCAGATATACTCACTAATGTACGCTTGCACACAGACACATACACACAAAAGCTCAGATATACTCACTAATATACGCTTGCACACAGACACATACACACAAACGCTCAGATATACTCACTAATGTACGCTTGCACACAGACACATACACACAAACGCTCAGATATACTCACTAATGTACGCTTGCACACAGACACATACACACAAACGCTCAGATATACTCACTAATGTACGCTTGCACACAGACACATACACACAAAAGCTCAGATATACTCACTAATGTACGCTTGCACACAGACACATACACACAAAAGCTCAGATATACTCACTAATGTACGCTTGCACACAGACACATACACACAAAGGCTCAGATATACTCACTAATGTACACTTGCACACAGACACATACACACAAACGCTCAGATATACTCACTAATGTACGCTTGCACACAGACACATACACACAAAAGCTCAGATATACTCACTAATGTACGCTTGCACACAAACACATACACACAAACGCTCAGATATACTCACTAATGTACGCTTGCACACAGACACATACACACAAACGCTCAGATATACTCACTAATGTACGCTTGCACACAGACACATACACACAAAAGCTCAGATATACTCACTAATGTACGCTTGCACACAGACACACACACAAACGCTCAGATATACTCACTAATGTACGCTTGCACACAGATACATACACACAAACGCTCAGATATACTCACTAATGTACGCTTGCACACAGACACACACACAAAAGCTCAGATATACTCACTAATGTACGCTTGCACACAGACACATACACACAAACGCTCAGATATACTCACTAATGTACGCTTGCACACAGACACATACACACAAAAGCTCAGATATACTCACTAATGTACGCTTGCACACAGACACATACACACAAACGCTCAGATATACTCACTAATGTACGCTTGCACACAGACACACACACAAAAGCTCAGATATACTCACTAATGTACGCTTGCACACAGACACATACACACAAACACTCAGATATACTCACTAATGTACGCTTGCACACAGACACATACACACAAACGCTCAGATATACTCACTAATGTACGCTGGCACACAGACACACACACAAAAGCTCAGATATACTCACTAATGTACGCTTGCACACAGACACATACACACAAAAGCTCAGATATACTCACTAACGTACGCTTGCACACAGACACATACACACAAACGCTCAGATATACTCACTAACGTACGCTTGCACACAGACACACACACAAAAGCTCAGATATACTCACTAATGTACGCTTGCACACAGACACATACACACAAAAGCTCAGATATACTCACTAACGTACGCTTGCACACAGACACATACACACAAACGCTCAGATATACTCACTAACGTACGCTTGCACACAGACACACACACAAACGCTCAGATATACTCACTAATGTACGCTTGCACACACACACACAGACGCTCAGATATACTCACTAATGTACGCTTGCACACAGACACATACACACAAAAGCTCAGATATACTCACTAATGTACGCTTGCACACAGACACATACACACAAACGCTCAGATATACTCACTAATGTACGCTTGCACAGACACATACACACAAAAGCTCAGATATACTCACTAATGTACGATTGTACACAGACACACACACAAAAGCTCAGATATACTCACTAATGTACACTTGAGCATACATACACACAAACGCTCAGATATACTCAATAATGTACACTTGCACACAGACACACACAAACACTCAGATATACTCACTAATGTACGCTTGCACACAGACACATACACACAAAAGCTCAGATATACTCACTAATGTACGCTTGCACAGACACATACACACAAACGCTCAGATATACGCACTAATGTACGCTTGCACACACATACACACAACCGCTCAGATATACTTGTTAATGTACGCTTGCACTCAGACACATACACACAAACGCTCAGATATACTCACTAATGTACGCTTGCACACGGACACACACAAACGCTCAGATATACTCACTAATGTACGCTTGCACACGGACACACACAAACGCTCAGATATACTCACTATAGTACGCTTGCACACAGACACATACACACAAATGCTCAGATATACTCACTAATGTACGCTTGCACACGGACACACACAAAAGCTCAGATATAATCACTAATGTACGCTTGCACACAGACACATACACACAAAGGCTCAGATATACTCACTAATGTACGCTTGCACACAGACACATACACACAAACGCTCAGATATACTCACTAATGTACGCTTGCACACGGACACACACAAAAGCTCAGATATACTCACTAATGTACGCTTGCACACGGACACACACAAAAGCTCAGATATAATCACTAATGTACGCTTGCACACAGACACATACACACAAACGCTCAGATATACTCGCTAAAGTACGCTTGCACACAGACACATACACACAAACGCTCAGATATACTCACTAATGTACGCTTGCACACGGACACACACAAAAGCTCAGATATACTCACTAATGTACGCTTGCACACGGACACACACAAAAGCTCAGATATACTCACTAATGTACGCTTGCACACAGACACATACACACAAAAGCTCAGATATACTCACTAATATACGCTTGCACACAGACACATACACACAAACGCTCAGATATACTCACTAATGTACGCTTGCACACAGACACATACACACAAACGCTCAGATATACTCACTAATGTACGCTTGCACACAGACACATACACACAAACGCTCAGATATACTCGCTAAAGTACGCTTGCACACAGACACATACACACAAAAGCTCAGATATACTCACTAATGTACACTTACACACAGACACATACACAAACGCTCAGATATACTCACTAATGTACGCTTACACACAGACACATACACAAACGCTCAGATATACTCACTAATGTACGCTTGCACAGACACATACACACAAAAGCTCAGATATACTCACTAATGTACGCTTGCACACAGACACATACACACAGAAGCTCAGATATACTCACTAATGTACGCTTGCGCACAGACACACACCCAACCGCTCAGATATACTCATACACATTTACACATACGCATACATACTAAGGCTCAGATAAACTCACTAATGTATGCTCTCAAACACACAAACAAACATAAAAAGCTTAGATAAACTCTACACACTCTCTCACACAAAAACACAAAATAGCTCAGGTGTGCTGACAAATGAATGCGCTGACACACACATGCACAAATATCACAACACTGGGCAACTAAATACTGACAACTCACTGTGTCTCAGTATTTCTCCCTTCACACACACACACACACACACACACACACACACACACACACACACATACATACACGTGTGCACAGAAATTTCACTAGTTCATGAGCCATATGATAAAATGGCAACTGTCGCCATGACCTTTTTATCTGACAATTTTTATCAGGTAGGTATAGTTCCTAAAGACAGTGGGTCTCTGTAAAAACATTTGTGTCTGCTGCTTGGAAGAACACTGCATATGTCCACTTTGCTTTCTCACATTAGTTATAAAGAATTTTGGATGCTTACACACCACATCACTCTTTTTCATATGAGTTTTTTTTATTGCCCAACTCTTATTTATGTATTTAATACTTAAGCATTAATATTGTTTTATTAAGTATTTATAGTTTACTAATTTAACTTACTTAAAGATGCATAACAGCTGTCTCCTTTGTGTATTGTTATGTTCTCCAAATTGCGTATCTGTTTGTGCTTGTGCGTGCCTTCCTTTGCTCATTAATGTTGCAAATATGAATCATCTTAAAAACAATTTAGGTATTCCAAGCTGATTCGATGGAAACTGAGTGAATGTGTGTCAGAAATGCACTGTGCCCCAGTCTAAGTCTTTTACCTCTCCATTTCCTGTATATCTCTTAACAGATATGAGTAGAATTACGAATAAACACACACAAACACTGCACACATCGTCTCAAGACAGTCTCAGGCTGGTCTAAGTCTGCTCGAAGGTGTTTGGCCCTTGACATATACAGAAATGCAGCATACATAATACTAAATATGAATCAAAGGAAGAAGGGAGAGAGGGAGGTGAAAATGAAAGAGGGCGAAAGAGCAAAAATTAGAATATGAATAGGACAGAGGAGAGCTGGAGGCCATAAAAGAAAAATGACTTTTACTTATTTACAACGTTACATAAGAATTAAAGGATTCATCTGTACAATGCACAATACTGACAATAAAATACAATACAGATGGTGTCACTGCAAATGGACAAAAACTTTAATTCTAGCCTTTAGCTACAGATGACATCAGGAAAATGCGAGTTGGGGTTAATGGGGTTCTGTTGGAGAAATTGTTAGTAATAATGTCAAAATGTGCTTGAATTGGACCATTTGCCAATTTTACTCAAGCTGATAAATATTTATTTGCAAACGCAGGTGTGAATTGGGAGGCCTGTGTATCCTGAGATTCAAAATAGCAATACGATCTAAGTGTACTGAACGATGGCAAATAGACATTTACTATAATCTAAATATTAACAAGTTGAATTTACAAAATAGTGATGCACCTAATCCTCACCCAACAAGCCTAGGACATGGAAAGGATTTCATTAAGTCAGCAAAAGGGAAAAGAGGAACCTAAAAAAAAATCATTTGTATCTTCTGAATGTGCCTTTCTGAACAATAAAAGTGTCATAAAGCAGCTACATGAGCAGGCGGGTGAATTTTCAGATATCAGTAGAGTCAAATAAAGACTACATGTGTGAAACGTCTGAGTGTTCATTCAAAGAGGTGATGGCACAAAGAGATCCAAGCTGTGGAACAACGATGTGATTCTGTATGTGTGGTTGTGTGTTAGATGTCCCTATTTTGTCTCCCCTGTTCATTCATGTTCATGGAGAACCTCAACAGTCCTCCTTAGGTGTTGTGCCAAAATGTATATCCTTTCAAGAACGTTAAATTAACGTTTCATGATGACAATGTTACATTCTAGCAATTTAAAGCAACATTAAGGAGGACTTCAACTGTTATCACTTGTTAAATGATCCTTTGTGTTGTGGCCTGTGAACACCTAATCAGGTGGAGGCTGATTTCTTTATGGACTGTATATTACCCATATAATAACCGGTTTCATATTATTATGGAAATGTTTCATAGATAAACACATACACACACACACACACACACACACACACACACACACACACACACACACACACAATGTCACATTCATTCATTCATTCACTCATTCATGAACTTCATTGTTCCAGCCTGAGAACTCCCATGGATAGACAGATCTATTATGTTAATATACTATAGAGGTACCTATCAAAAATGCCTTTTTATTCATAACACACACTTTGCAATGCATTAGTTTCTTCAGCTGTACAATACACAGTATAACGTTTATCAAGTTGTATCTGTGATCAGAGTGAAATGTTTTAACAAACACTGACATTTTACACATATCCTGTCTCACACTGTATGTTCTAAATATGCTCTTGTTTTCCTCATTTATACTTCATTTGAGTAAAGTTTAGAATATTCTAAGTTCATTAAAATGTTATGATGACTTGATTGAAATCATTTAAAGGCCAATATTTAGTGTTTGGCCATAAAAAGTGTCCTTGCTGAAAATGTAGAGGACTACACTTCATCCTGCATCACAGAAAAAGTAGGCACATCAAATCTTTGTGAGATAGATCTGTTGTTAATTTGTTAAAGATCTGTCACTAATCTGACTAAAATCTAATGTCAGAGCATGTTTATGAGAGAGACCCTGTGATGGAAAATATTCCACCACAACCCTTTAGAGGAATGTCAGAATATGGTGGGTTCCATATTCATATATTTAGTCTAGTCAATTAATGAACTAAAATCTATGTTAAGGAGAGTGTCCACAAAGGTTGTGAATTTAGGTCTGTCTGAATAGATTTTTAAGATAACTGCAAGGCAGTGAGGGTTAATTGTATATGCATCTTGTATTAAAGTCAAATTTAGAATTAATTATTCTAATGGTGAATGCCATACATTCCATATGGTATTCCATATGGTGAAAATGATGAACAGGTATGCTGTAGCAGTGTATAAGATAAAATTAATCAAATTAATCAAAACCAGATTAACTCAAACTGGAAGTAAGTGCCAGTCAGGAACCACCCATAGGTTTTAGTTTTGAACAAAAAGACATTTTTTTTCAAACATTAAACATTAAAATACAATAGAAGTGCTTTTGTTAGTAAGCTCAGCAGTAGTAAAAATCTAATATTGGGGTTGCCATGATACCACTTCATCAGTTATTGACTGAGGCTTTAATTGTCACACAATTTTACCCATTTGCAAGAAACCAAAATTAGGACTGCAATCAGGTTTTTAGAGAGGCAAACTGACATAATAAGAACTTAAACATGATTTAAGAAAAACAAATTGCAGTGGTACTTCTAATTCTGTATAGTTTTTGTAATATCATAATTATTATTGAGCTTCTCAACCAGTATACACCCTGAAATGCTATTATCGTTTGATTTCAGATACAATTAACTGAAAACAGAAACATGTGGTCCAATTTGACATTTTTTTCCATACAATACTTTTATGCTTGTATTCAAATGAGAATCAAAATCACATTTGAGATGAATCCATATTTCCATATTCACTGTAAACATTTACTCCCATTCACATCAAAAATTAAAAAGAACAATTCTGAAAGTCTGACCATAGAGAAGATTAACATGCTGATATCTTTTTATACATACGCAATTAAATCACATAATAAATTAATTCCACATGTATTACAATTCATAAATTAAGTGAACTAATAATAAAACATATTAAAACTAGGAAATTTCATACATAAATATTATATTGCAACCTGATAATGTGCATATTGTTGGAACAACCGTTATATTTAGAAACAACCAAAAATTTTAGTGAAGTATGGGCATGTGGTTTAATTCTGCAGGAATTGATGTGTTTTGTGCATTGGAGGCAATCAGGAAGTTCTTTGTAGTTCCGTGGTCCTGCAGTGCAATACGTGACATCATTTGTTGGCGTGGGCCCTCACAGTACAATATCGTTCCGAAGTCTTTTCGGAAACCATAAAACATAGATCCCTGGGTTTCCACTTCTAAGGGTGTGTCTCAAATCGACCCCTAGTTCTATACTTAACATATGACTCAGTGGCCTGATTTAGTCATAAAGTGGAGCAGATTTACTTGGACACAGAAAATGTAAGCTTTTTGTGATGTCACAAATAAACACACTACACGCTTACCTTCAGTGCTATAACAGACCATCTGCTAAGTGTCTGGCTGCCTACAAAGAATATTGTACATTTCAGTATTTCAAAGATTAACATGTAGAATTTATGTTAGAGGAGTCACAAACTTGAATCTAGATATATTCACTCCCTATATTTTGAGTAGCCGTATGAGTTCTCATTAGTGGACAAATGTTCCGGTGCCCTAGCATAATTTTCACAATGAAACACCCTAGAAGATGGCTGAATTCACAGTTTTTCACATATGGAACAAGAGGTCGATTTGAGAGAAATATTTCTAACTTCTTATTTATATATTACACTATAACAATCATATGCTTTGCACACCACTTAGTCAAATACTTGGCAGTGCATAAACCTGTGTAAAAATGACTGTCTCCTTATTTTCTAGATAACTATAGAAATAACCTCAATGTAATAAAATTTAGTAGTGTGCGTTAGGTGCCAAACACTGGTGGCCAATAGAAGATCAGTGTCTTCCAGCTCATGTGTTTGGCATACAGGCAGGGTAAGATAAGTGGGGAGGACAATTGGGTCTTTGACCATTAGGGGCATTTCCAGAAACATATCATTCTAAACTAATATGGTCTAAGGCCAATGATGACCAGGTGTTTTTCATATTATTGTATCCAAAATATATGGAGTAATTTAAAAGTGTCTCAGTTAGGTAGTTTGCTTTGCATGAAAGAAATTATTTTCAACCAATTCTTTTCACTGTAGACTGGGTGCGGTTCCACCCTCTGTTTATCTGTTATATTACATTTTTATTTATGTATTTAATTTTTTTATATATGTATTTAATTTTTAATCATTACCTTTTTAGCTTGAGGGCTCTTAGGCTTTGAACCAAGCAAAGGTTTTTTGTGCATATTATAACTTTGTATTGAGTTTTTGTGTGTTTGTATATGTGTGTAAATAGACCTGCATTGTAATAAGGACTTCTGTTGTTCTGTTCTGTTGCTTGTCTTCATCTATTATGTGCACAAATGCATTACTTCATTCATAGTGCACACTTGTTCATTTGTGCAAGATGGTACGTATGTTGCTCACGGTTACTCATTTGTCATTGGGGAGAGGGAACTCTTTGGAGCTGCCCCACAGTGTCCAGCAGCTTTTGTTGCGCGTCCTGTCTGCATGTTCATGTGGAAGACAGAGCTGCAGCTCAACCAGAGGGGAGGACCTGATTCAATGTTGAACTTTGACAGATTCGCCCAAGAGTGATAAAACAAAATATATTCCAAATGTATGTGTTTTTTTTCCCTCCTGGTTGTAAAGCTTCACAGTCCAAAAAGCTGTCTTAATGTTAATTCATATCCATGTGGAAACACTGGTGCTTTTGTGCCTCTTTCTGTCTTGGTCTCTCTGTCTCTCTGCCTCTTTTTCTCTTTCTTTCAGACATCGGACTCGATACTAGGCATCCTCTTGTAGACACGTCGGGCACCACCAGCACTCATTGCCCTAGGGGTTGGGTATGTGCCGATTATGGGAGGGGCTACATAAGGCATGATATGCTCAGGGTAGAAGACGTCGGGGGTCGCTACCCCTATGCTGAGCCCCTTGCCATCAGCAACCTGACCTAATGTGAGCGGCACCAGCTGTTTATAAATGTCTGTGGAGCTGCGGCCATGAGCCAGGCGCTGGTCGTCACGGAGCGTCTGCAAGAAAGGGTTCTCCGTCGGACGGCCCGGATACATCGATTTGCTGCGCTGGCCGATGCCGAGCCCACTGACGCCCACTCCAGCAAGCGTGTGGTTAAGGTGCGTGGTCTGCTGGCTCTTTGGGGGCTTGTCCAGTATCAAGGTGGAAGCAGGCAGGTTGGCATAAGGGGCGTTGTCCTGCAGGCTGACACGACGTGAGGAATTCCTTTGGGGCAGGTTCTCATAAGAGTGCTGACGATGGATGATGACACCCTCGTTCTGATAGTGACTGATAAGCCCTTCGCCCTCTTGGTCACTCTGGGGAAGATAAGCTGTAAAGGAAGCATCAGGCTGTGCCAGAAAGGCAGGGAAATTCCTGTCCACACTCCCAACCCGTATGCCACAGACACCTGCATTAGGGTGCAGAAACTGATCCTCACTGATGTCATACAGATGGCCAGAGTGTAGACAGGCATCACAGCGGTACTGAGGAGACCGTACCGTGTAAAGCCCAGAGTAGCTGGACACCTTTGACAGGCAGCTACGGCAGTGTGTTTGTCGGTGGTCCTGGGCAGAACCAGTCCCGCCAGGACTGAGTCCAGATCCGCCGCCGGGCTTGCTTAACGTGTTGTATTTCTTCTCCTTTGCTGCAGTGGTGGTCTGCATGACGTCTGGCTCATGAGCCTGAGTGAGCAGACTGCTGTTCAGCTGCAGAATTGGCTGTTGCTCAGAGGAAGAGGGAGGACGATGTTTGTTGTCCCTGTGCTCGCTGAATATGTCTGGGTAGTGCATTCCATGCTCCTGGTCAACAGAGTCGATGGTGTAGATCTGGCTCCCCTGACTGCTTTGAGAGTAGATCTGGCCACTGTGGTTGCTCTGTTGGCTGGCTTGGCTGCGCAGCGTTGACAGCTCCACGTCGCTTAGGTCCCGCGGCAGACGGTTGCGCTTTCGCAATGTCTCTTTGACCTTGTGCTGTTTCTGCAGGTCCACACGCCCAGAGCAGTCCGACATGTCCGAGCGCGCAGGCGCATCTTCAGGCAAGTACCGCTGGCTCTTCATAGCGGCACGAGGCTCCATCGGCGGGGCTACGGAAGGCGGGGAATCGTCGCTAGGTCCTTGGTTCTGCCGCAGTGTCTCCACTGACTTCTTCCAGAGTGCACGAGACTTAGAGGCTGGAGCGCGTGATGTGTCACTGCCTCCTGTGCTGTTGTCACCCGGCATGCCAGGCCCAGGCTGGGCATCTGCAAGACTAAAAGCACGCTGGCCAGGTAAAAGGGCATTGTTGAGAGTCTCTTTGTGGCGATTGGCAAGTATGGTGTTGGAGTTGCTGTAGCCAATGTCTTTTGGTGCGAGGCTGTTGCCTTTGTTCCCAGTCATAAGTTCCAGCAATCCTGAGTTATGAGGGAGGAGGCTAGAGACTGGCCTTTTAGGTGATGTTACCCCCAGGGTGGTAATCTCTTTGGCGGATTTCAGTAGGTGCAACATGTTGGCCTGAGGACTGAAATCCAACTCAGGAGGCTTCTTCATCTCAATGTGAACACCATGAATACAGCTCCAGATACCCTAAGGAGAAGTATAGACCAACATTGCAAAGGCAGAAACAGACAGGCAAAGGAACAATGATTTTATGTAACCTGATTTTATGTAACAAGATTTAAACTGTCATCAGCTAAGTTATACTGGGTTTGTTTCTGTCACAGCTTGAGTTCCATTGTATTCCTTACCCTGCTTATGGTAAAGAGGAGTCCAGGTCGTCCAGAGCACAGGCCAGTGAAACAGTAACGGAGTCGCCAGTAGAAAAGGTGCTCCCAGACGAAGGTGATTAGGGAGAGGGCCATGGCAGCTGCCAGCATGTAGAACACACCAGCCATGTTGTCCACATCCAGCTGACTGCTCATCACTTCGTTTTTCTCATTATGGCAGATACCCGTCAGCCACTGGGCCTCGAGCTCCTCCATCTCTCCTAGTGAAAAAGTAAACGTATAAACCTTCAACCCTGAATCGCACATTACAGAAAGACAATGACTATCACATTCTCATACACTGAAATCCCTACAAAGGTGATAAATGTTGAAAAGAATGGACACCGTTTTTTTTTGTTTTGTTTTTTTTTGACATTCTGACATGTAGCCACCAGTATATTTGATGTTTGGAATGAAAGGTAGATAAAGAAACATAAAAACATAAATGCATAGTCTTACCATCTCCGATGATCCCAAGGATGGCAAGGTCCACCAGACGCTTCCAGTAGGATCCTTTCTGAAGGGCAATGCCATAACCAGTGGTGGCAAAAATGTAGCCACTGCCGATGGTCACCAGCTTACAGCCATCATCTCGCCCTGCCATGTAGTTCAACACGGCTGCATCGTATATGAATGCATCCAGTTTGCTGTACAAACCAATAATGAATAATTCACTTGCCCCATGAGGGAAGTACCACTGCAATAGCTGGAGGATGTGACAGGTTACAACTGAGGAACTGAATGAAATTAGAGAATTCACACTTAATATCAGTCAGCCAAAACATACTATCGCATGGCTCAGATAGGAATTCAAGTATGCTGCTATAAATATTTTATCTCACTAAAGTGTTGCTTCAAGGGTTCACATCCAGTAAATTAGCCTAATGTGACCATACCCAGTCTTAAGGCTAATGAGTGCGTCCTGGACTCCAGTCTGGTGGTATCTGACCATGTATTGGTGCATGTCTGGGTAGTTCTTCCTGATGTTCCTCTCCGTGCTACCATTTGGGACTGTGCCAAACCGAAATGGTGGTGAGAAGGAATATGGACTCTGGAACTGTAAGGAACAAGCAAAATTTATTAGGACTATTTAAAGGGTCACTAAGCAGTACTAGCAGCACAAAAACCTAAATACAGGATTAGGTTTTATTGTAAAGCAATATTTTGAACATAAATCTTTACAGTAAACAGTAAGATACAAGTTATGGATGAGTGAAATTGTTTAAGTGCCTAAATAAACAGTGTTTGGCTTTATGTATTGAGAAGAAATGGCAATAAAATGGCAAGAACATAAAAAATATATTTACTTTTCTGTCACTGAGGCCAGTGACCTGGTCCACAAACTCTTCCTGGATCATGAAGGCAGCCAGGTTTGCAGTGTAACTGGCCAAGAAGATCACAGCGAAGAAAGCCCACACAGACACTATGAACTTACTGGTGGTCCCTTTAGGGTTCTGCACTGGCACAGAGTTATTGAAGACCAGACCCCACAATAGCCATATGGCCTTGCCAATTGTAAAGGATGGACCATGAGGGTCTAGTGAGAGGGAGAGAGAGGACCTTTGAGTGAGAAGATCGGGCATCTTACATTAACGATCTGATGTTTATTGTTGTTCAGGTGCCATTTAATATGATGTGTATCTAGCAGTTTGTACACCACAAATGCAAGTTTCATCCTAGTTTTCATACCTTTGCCCTGGGCTAGATTTCTGTTGAAGCCCAGTGGACTGATGAACTCAAACAGGAAGACAGCAATCGCCGTGACGATGAGCAACATCACAAACATCATTACCCACACCGAAGCACTGAAAGGTTCTGAGGGCAGAATAAGAGGAGTGAGACGGTTGTGAATCTTAGAGAGCACCAAACCAAGAAAAAACGGCGAAAAAAAAAGGAGATCTCAGAGGGAAATGTTGCTGGAGGTTGAGATGTTTTCCAAGTGCTCGATTACCCAAAAATGCAGAGGGGGAGACTGTTCCGTTGCTGCGGGAGACCATCACACTAATGCCTGTCTCGACAAATGGGACAGAGAAGTCAATGACCTCTGACCTCTCTTCATTTATGGTCAACGAACCGACAGCCATAACAGCCTTCTTGTATACAACCTACAGGAGGAGAGAGCAAAAAACAACAGATGCGTCATATGAATGGGTGAAGGGAATGACAAGAAAATAGACAGAATTATGAAATAATGAATTCATGAATTAATAATTCATAATAATGAATAATGAATTCAAGAAAATAATAATTATTCATTTATTATAGACTGACCTCTCCCACCATGCCGTTCCACACGTTATTGATCTTCTTCCCATGTTTGCCATTGGTGACCAAATAAAGGTCATAAGTAAACTTTACATTCCTGGCTATCTTCTTCAGGATATCTATACAGAAGCCCTTACAACACTGCTTGATATAGGTGCCCCCAGTACTGTTACTGTAATACAGACACACAGACATGCACAATATATACAGTGGCAACATTTTTAACAGAATGGACCTCCTGTTTTATTATGATGATCTACAATAAAAAACAAACCCTGGATTGGAAATTGTTATTTTCAACACACCATTATTACACACGTCAAATATTTGATACTAAACCAAAATATACTCTTTATTTACTAAGACAAACAATATTTGAAGTTTGAGTGATGAAAAATATACCACCCTTTGGATTGCAGGTGCATTTCGTTAACAGTTTGCACATATCCTTTTCTGCTGTGGCTGAGCTGAGACTCACTCTTTGAGGTGTTTCCTGCAGGGCACTGAGTTACGCATGCAGGTTCCTGTCAGAATGTCCACGTCGTCTACAATAACGAATGGTTTCTCCTCCAAAGTCACAATGCTTAGATGGTTCTCGTCTGCATCTGTGTCTCCAAATGAGTTGTAGCGAGGCCACACAGGGAACCTCAGAATCAGTGAGTGATTCTCCCAACGCCCCATCTACAGCAACACACACACACACACACAAATTCAATAGTGGCTCTTTGAAACAGATGTATACAAACACACACTGTTCTTACATTCACCTCCTCCTTCTTTGTCTTAATGGCCTCTGCGTTACTGTGTGATTGTGTGTGGACAGTCTAATGGGAGTATGTTTAACACTGATGTGTTGTAATTGTCCAATGAATGTTTGTGTTATTATGTATGTCTGTGTGTGTATGTGCCTGTTTGTGTGTGTGTTTGTATGTGTGTGAGAGTGTGTAAGCTCTGTTAGCACCATCTACTCACACCCCTGTTCCAGCCCAATGCAGTGAGAAATGATTAGTGCCACACTCTTCACACACTCACTGCAGGGTTTTAATGTGTCTGTGTTGATTGTTTGTGTGTGTGTGTGTGTGTGTGTGTGTGTGTGTGTGTGTGTGTGTGTGTGTGAGAGAGAGAGAGAGATCAGGAGAAGGAGGGAGGAAGAGAGACAGAGAGAGAGGGAGTGGGTGACAGAAAGAGTGAGAGAGAGACAGAGACAGAGAGAGACAATGAAAGAAAGAGACTTCACACACTACAGGGTGCTGTCAAAACACACAGCATCCAATGCACCTCAGAAAAACAACAACTCATTAAAAGAACATGTGAGTGAGCAAGTGATTAAGAAGCAGGGAGACACACACAGAGAAATAGAGAGAGAGAGAGAGAGAGAGAGAGAGAGAGAGAGAGAGAGAGAGAGAGAGAGAGAGAGAGAGAGAGAGAGAGTATCTAAAACCAACGGGAATAGAGAACAGGAGGGTGAGACTCTTCAATTATTATAAAGAAAATGAACACATTATTTAGTCAATTAACAAAATTGAAAAAGCAGAGAAAGAGCAAACTGAGAGCACTACAGTGCTCCAAAAATCCACTAAAGACACAAATCGCCCTCACAGTCTAATGAGTCGATACGGCATGCGCCATGATTGGAGGCTGAAGAGGGAACGCCGGAGCTGAGCTCTATACAATGTTTCAGACAGCTGTTTGGCTTGAAGAATAAAGATAAATGGTTCAGTGGACATTTAAGCAAATCACAAGCTAAAGATTTTGTCAAATGTATTTCTAATATTGAAGCATTCCTCGCACAACGGAATATTACCCTCAGTTTGCTTCTTTATTTACCAAACGACCTCTTTTTTATACATCGTGGAATACTATTCTACAGTCAGTATTGTAGCAGCTGCATTCGAGAACAAACATCTGACCTCACCTTCTCCCATTCCTTCTCTGTGTTGAGCACGATGACCACCAGTTTAGGGTTTACCTGGTAACCATCGTCCATGAAAGACAGATCCCTGCCGTCCAGATCAACACCCATCATATACCTGGAAACGCAAATAAATAAACACATAGACACAATATGCGACTTAATTACCTCACATAACAGAAGAGGTGTAAAACTAGCATACGACGGCTCTGGTGTTTTGAAACCGGCACAAAAAGTTATTTGTTAAAAGGCCACCATTCACGTGACTGGTAATGACAAATCTGAACTTGACAAGGTAAGTAAACTGTATATGGTTTAGCTATCATAATGTGTGTAGATGTTCAGCTATGTGTCTTTTTATAGCCGTTTCATTGATGTAGTCTTTACCTTCTTTTAGCATAAATGATTCTGAGTAGACAATAAAGCACTTCTATAAGTTGCTCTGAATAAGAATGTCTGCCAAATGCTGTAAATGTAAACATAGTTGCCATTATATACTACTTTAAAATTAAAATTCTGTATTTAGATCAAAACACCCACACACTTACACATTACTCACGTACACACGCGCGCGCACACACACACATACACACACACACACACATACATACACACACACACACACACACCCACACACACACCTAGAAACAGATTCAATCACCAAGAAAAACATTAGATTTATTTTTAATTAAGCAGAGCTTTTCAGTGATACCTGAAGACATTAGCTTCTGGCTGGCTGTGGAGTGTCCAGCTAATGCATATTTAAGCCTCCAGGACTCAAGAACACAGATATATTGACATGATTGTGTAGCCACCTGTTAACCTCTTTTGCTTACCTAAGCTATTTTTATGTCATTAGGTTAGGTTATTTGTTCAGTTTCTATAACTGTTTGTTAGTTACTCTTTCTATATTTCCATTTGGGCTTTTTTTTTTTTTTTTTTTTTGTCTGAGCAGTGAGTGTGTAAGCATCTATATTTGTACTTTTATGCAAACACTGCTGTGTAAAGTAACAAAGCTAACTCTTTGGGTGTGTTTCAGTGGTAGAGGCTAGAAGACTAACCACAGGCTCAGTTTCCCTCGCAGAGATCCTCGAAGACCAGGCCGCCTTTAGATGACAGAGCATCGACGGTAGCGTCAAGAATTGCAGCCCCTATCCCCGTGGCCCGAATCACCATACAGATGCGTCCATAAGCTGGCTCCTTCCCCCAGCATCTAAGTTTAGCCCCACCTACGGTCTGGGCCAGATCTAACGCATTCCCAACCCACGTCAAGTCAGAGATCGAGTGTTCTCTTTACCCAAGGCAGAAAACAAGTTTTCTTGTATTTTTAGAATCACAGCTCCCATTATGCAATGCGTCATATTCCAATAAAGGCAATTCCTGGAGCATCTTAGATGCTCTATATCTGGAGCAAGGGCTCACATTCCTTCTAATAGAGCAGACAGGAGGAAACAACCACCACATCTAAATCAACCAAAAACCTTCTACTGAAACATGTTCCTATTCAGGATTTGCTCCAGCTACTAGGTAGCCCCCACACCATACTTCCCACTACAACATAACCAGGTCCTTATTTTATGGTCCTGATTCAGGGACACCTCAGTAAATCAATTTCCAGGAAAATGCTTGTGGCCAGGTGCTATGCATTGGATCCAGTCATGCCTCTGGGGAAGGATGCCCCATCTCGGGTCTGGATGCAATCCTGTATGAGTTAGAGTAATTATGCTCATCCTTCACACCCTTCTCAGAGGTCAGAGAGGAAAGTCTGCTCTCCATTCCTCCCCAATGGCCTGAGTGGGCCTGGTTCACACAGAGAGCACAGAGGTCCTGTGTGGCCAGCCTTGGCAGGCAAGAGGGTCATTTCCATTCCAAGCCAGACCTGTGCAATATGGCCTATAGGAGGTAAAATGTCGCTTTTTGAGACCTGGTACCGCAGATGCCCTTTAACTCCAGTTCTCGTTTTTCTTGCAAGCAGGACTGTTTCAGCCAGGCAGGCGTCACTCAGCAATGAAAGGTTGTCTGGCTGCCATTGTGACTTCTGTTGTCAGCTCAAGCAGACGCACCTGGTGGTGTTTTGGGAATTTGTTGTGCAAATGCTTCAATGTCATTGCACATTTTCAGACCAGTGAGGAGCAGTATATGGACTAAGGGCTTGCTGTTATAATCATGCCTTCCATTATGGCTTCCCATTTAGAAGCAAGTACAAAATTTTAAAACCAAATACTAAATACTAAAATGGTTAAAAAGAACGAAAATGCTACAAATGCACAACAAAAATAATAATACCATTCACATAAAAACACATGCCAGATAATAAATACCCTCCCCCATATGAAACAGAACAGCTCAGCTGTGTACAATTCAAAAAGCACAGAAACACACACACACACACACACACACACACACACACACACACACAGACTTAATTAAGAGACAGAAACATGAGTTGAAAATGGGGTTTAGCTTCAGGCACAATTGGAGAGAGAACTGTATCAAAACCACACCTGCTGCATAGACACAGCCGTGTGGGCGTGTGTGCATGTGTGTGTGTGTGTCTGCGTGAACGTTTGTGTCTGTGTGTGTGAGGAGGAGGCATGGGCATAGTGTATATATCAGAGTTCACCACTGCAGAAAAATGAGCACTGACTTTTCCCACAGCTGTGCCAGAGTGTTCTCTTAAATAAACATGTCATTCTGTGTGTGTGTGTGTGTGTGTGTGTGTGTGTGTGTGTGTGTGTGTGTGTGAGCGCGCGTATGTGCTTCACTCTATAAGCAAACATGAGAAAAGCTTATTTAAAATAGAGGTCAAAACAAGAGTCTGACCAAATACTTGCATATTTTTGCCATAAATCATCACAAAATGTATTATTACAGAACAGTATTATAACGCTGAACATTGGTATGTATGACTAATTCAGATCAGTATCTAGGTTAAAGGATGCATAAGGAAGGAAAGGAATCTAAGTGTTTTAAGTGGTGGACACAACTGTGAGTTTGATAATAAAAACAAGGACTAAACAATGTTTACATAATAGGGCTGACTCACATGAATATTCAGGTCTAGGGAGGATGGTTAAAGATTTTGTATGCCATATAAACAAAGAAAGTCATACAAAATGAACCAAGCATGAGTATAATTGATTCCACGTGTTATATCAGTCTTCAGGCGACTGATTGCCCATGTCTAGGCCGCTCCTTCTGCAGGGCCTGCTCCGCTGTCCAATCCATTTCTCCCGTTTATCGACTCCGACTGTGTCTGGCTATACGATCCCATTTGCTGATTTCATACTAGCCCTGCTGTCGACTGTACCGTTAACGTGCAAACCTTGCTTGTAAAAGGAGTGGATCACAAAAGACAGTGGCTCACCTGGAAAAATATTTTTCAAGATAGACAATTTTATTAGATGTGTCTGAGATATGTCAGTATGTGTTGAGTAGTGTACTTCCCTGGAATGACCCCAAGATGGCTGAGATGTCTTCTTGTGATATGTAGCAACACAATACAGAAAGCTCCCAGTAAAAACAAGAGGAAAACCACCCAGATTATTGGCCAAGATGAAGGTAATTATAAATAGATCAAATTAGCCATTTTTTTACATCACTGATTGATTACGTTGGCAACAGACAAGGTCAATAACTTAACCCGTCAAAACAGGTTGAGCTACCTTCAAGTAGGCAATCTTTCTGCCCTTATGAAATGGATGAGTTATAAATAAACATAAGGATTTCCTGACCCATAACTGAATCCGTCTTACTAATGGTATTCTGGAAGCACTGACCATTTAGGCTAATAAAAGCATGTCTGCAGCAGTACCTCAAGCAAAATGATTTTTTTTCCAGATTCAGAGTGGAGTTAAGCACAGAAGTCCTCGAAAGGCTAGAGGCTCTTTAGAGAGAGAGGGCATTTATGGTCATGCCACAGATATAAAAGCATCACAAGAGTCTGGGACAAATGAACTTCCACAAATTGGCTGTGTGTGGGTGTTTGTGTGAATGTGTGGGTTTTTGTATGTTTTTAGGTGAAAAATCTCCTGACTATGAAGAGAAAACAGAGGTAACCAAAGTAAACCAGACAAAGATTAACTACTTGTTAAAGCCAAATGTTTCTTTTTTGAACTGAAAGAACAAACAAATTATTTTTGTTTAATTATAATGCTTTTTTAACATTCTTATTACAACAAATATGACAAGGCATAAAAACAAAATAATTTGTTTGCCCATGTTAAAAATGCAAAACATGCCGAAAAATGTAAATGACTGTCTGGGAGTCAAACTGAAGGCAAATAAATAATTAAGGACACAGTTTCATTGTTACGAAGCAACACTCTGACATATTACCCCTGATGTATTTTCCCAGTAACGCCACCTAGTGGAGAACATACTGCTTGCTAACCATGAGTGAGTGAGTTACAATCCAGTTACATGAAGTGCTTTGCATCTAAAATGATGGACACACACAGATGTAAACCATCAGTCAAGTCCATCAGTCAGCAAATAAATTTCTATCAGAAGAGTTTTCACAAATGTTGTGAAACATATTATGTGTCTCCAGCTCTAAACACCTGTAAACAGTGTAAAACAATGGGACTGTCATTTGCAAATTCTCTGAAAGTGTTTCCTGCAGGAAAGCTCATGAAGAGACCTTCCTCAGCTTCTCGCACACTGAAACGCAGGCGAACACAGACACACATCCCCTGAGTGAGAATCCGTCTGGGAGGTGTCGAGTCAGTGGGTGTGCGGGTGTAGATAGTGCAGGTCTGGCTGAGGCTGATAGGACGCAGTGAACTGTGACACATCAAACACATACGCAGATACCCAGCATCGCTGCGGCAACTTTCGGCCGAGGCGCACAGAAGAGCACGGTGCTCTGTCGAAGCGTTCATGATACAGAAATCCTTTACTGGCTGCCAAGACATAGGCAGACAGGCAGAGAGACAGACAGATAGGCAGAGAAAAAAATGTTTAGTGCATGAAAAGAAGCTTAATTAAGCAACAGACTTAGGCAGAGAAATGGGGTTTCGTCTACTGACAGATGCTGAAGATGGACATGGTCAGATGTATACCTACTGCACAGATACAGCTACTGCCTTCTGTGTGTGACGTCCTCAAATCCTTGTGTGTGACTGCATCAAGTCATTCTGTGTGTGACTGCCTCGAGTCACTTCTATGTTTAACTGCCTCAAGTCATTCTGTGTGTGACTGCCTCGAGTCATTCTATGTGTGGCTGCCTCAAGTCAAGTGACTCTGTATTGTGTTGCTACATGCTGTGTTTGATTGCCTCGAGTCACTGCAGACCAACACAGAGGCCAGCGCTGGTGTAATAATGAGCGAAGTCTCTGTCCAGCATTAATGAGCAGTTTCTGACCCACATAACGAAACTTTGCTGACCGTGCGGTGCCATTCCTCATCATGAAACACATTTCCCTGATTCTGAAACTCCAATAGCTTTCTGGGGGTTTCTGCGGCATGATACGAAATCCTCCACATAGAGCAGAGATATGTAGCTCCACCATGCACCTGCACTTATAACTCTGCGATATAAGATCTTACAAATATGTCCTGGGTGCCTTTTAAAGGTTAATACAGGCAGGGTGGAATAGTGGCGTCATGTAAAATGTTCCCACGATGTAGCGTGTCGGCGGTGTCCCAGATACAGACAGTCTTAGCAACCAGGGGAGTGGGGAAGGATCAAAAGAAACACCTACTCGGAGCAGACGGTTACCAGTGCTGTGAAAGCAGTGGCTGATGGTAACCCATGGCAACTCCGTATAGCTGCGCTTTCATCAAGAAAAATGTATAATAATAAAAAAATATACAATGCTTGAAAAGCAACTTTGATAGCCACATCTTTCTCTGACTGCATTGATGTGCCACTGGTGCTTGACCCCAATATTCATTTCATTGAGGTATTTGAATATCATTCAATTACAAATGCTGTTTCGGGAACTGGAAAGGAGGCAGGGAGAGGGGAGGTCCGTTTACTGTAGAACTGGGAATGTCCCTGTTTCTATATCCGGCACCACGCGGAATTCGCAGACTGAAGCAGGTGAACATCTTGTAAACCGCTGCCAAGTAAAAAGCCTCCTCGCATTTTTTGTTTTGGTAGAGAACAGGTGCCATGGCACTCTTATATGTGCCCTCCATCCCCCAACCCCACCCCTTCTACAGCTTTTCACTTTTGCAAAGGATCCTTGGCTGTGACATTAATATTCCTGGGATCATTTGCCACAACCCTGCATATGACCTTGGACAGGCTGTTACTAAAACACACATAACTTGCTAAATGCCAGAAACAATTAGCTAGCTACAATTAGCTGGCTACAATTACTTGTGAGCAGAGGCATGTTTCAGTTCATAAACGACGCCCTCCAACCAGGACAATTTGTTTAGGTCTAATCCACTGATGTACAGGATGTCCCTTACGTGACTGGATTCGCTTACCATAACTGTGAAAAACACATACACTTCACTGGCAATAGTCAATCCTCAACCTGTAAGCACAGTAGGATCGACAACACTTGGATTTCCAGAAGAAGACAGCCATGTGTGGTTGATGTAGTACATTTTCTGTAGCTGCAGGCTGTTCCACACATACAGGGAGGCATTCCCCAACAGCAAGCCATTCAGGTGTCAGCGCTTATCACACAAACTTTGGCCATTATTAAAGCAATGGAACAGGAGAGGAAGCGACTTATCAGGAACGGAATTGCGGCTGTGATTTGTTGGCGGGCTGAAGGTGAGTGCCGGCCAGACCGTCACAACCATGACGTTGGCAATAGCACATGACCTTGATGTGTTTTATTGCTTTTACACCTGGTTTTGTTAAGCAAATGGGCAAAAGTAAGGCAACAAAGCAGCAAAGCAATAATTCAAGCAATATAAGTCTTTAATATTGGCATTTTTGTCTGCCCAAAAAAGGAGCAGCTTAGAGTAAGCTTAGAGTAGACCAGCATCCATTGTTGTTACTTAGCAACTGTTGGTCAGTGCAGTGATACAGGTATGATGAAATAATGGATAACAACACTGTGGAGCACTTTCCAAGCAATTGTATTGTTTGGTGAGAACTGACCTGTATCACTGGACAAGTCACAAAGAACGCAAGAACTGGCCAGACTGAGAATATCTGGCAGTTGGGTTAGCGTCAAACTGACAAGATTTACAGTTATTTTCACCAGGCAAACATCTGTAAGCCAAGCAAAGAATTTCATCTTGATAGCTTGATTTAGACTGATCATCTGATTAGTCTATAATACATTAAGGAGATAAATTATTATTACAGTCAAGAGAACGCTCACCATTACGAGACGATCACTGCCTCTCTTCCTGAAATACCACTATAGTACAATGGCAAAAAAAAAAAAATTGTTACTGTTATTTTCAACATGACATCATAATCATATAGTTAACATAAAAAGTCTAGTGAACTTAGATGCATGGTGCAATCCAGATGACATTATTTCATAATAATTCAGACTGGTAGGTTGTCATTGCCATTTGGCACATGGTTGATGAAAATGCTCATTTTTTAAAAAGATGGAATGTATATGTATATGGATGCTGTGCACATTCCCATGTTGCCACCCAAAGCCATGAAACTCTTCTACACTAGATACTCTGGAGTATTCTGTCATACACCTCCACGGAAGGAGAAATTCTGAGGGAAGCTTTAGTATCCTTCACTCTTCTCCCTGGCAGCTGGGACAACCCTTAACGTGAGAAACGTTCCTGGGCGATAGGGAGGTGCAGAGCAATTGAGGGAAGGTGAACAAAGTGTACGAGGCAACCTTACTTCTACGCCAACATTGTTTTGCAGCTCATCCTTGAAAAATAACTACTGCTGAATTGCCCTAACACAAAAAAATATATATACATTTCAGTCTAGACTCAAAAATACAGGCCGATACTCATGAATGGTTTTATCTGTTCAAAGTGCCCATAGATGTATTCCCTGGAATTAAACTTTGCACGGTAGTAGATCTCCGGGAATGGGTGCACCCAGATCTCCGAGCTGGGTGCACCTAGTTCAAACATTTCAAATCATATTTCAATCACAATACTGGTATTCGGGAACAACTGTAAAACATAGTGTTTATAGCATCTGTTCACACACAGTAATGATACACCATTTTACAGCATGCGTGAGCAGCTCTCTACACAGGCCAGAGGAAGCGAGGCTGTCTTACCTCCTCAGAGTACTGGCGGGCACCTCCGGCTTCTCCTGCTGCCCGGAACAGCTGACCGTCCCATCGGGGATGCGTCCCTGCTCCCGGAACATGGCGGCGGCAGCCGAGCCAAAGATGCCCACGGCGTCACGCACGCGCGCCTCCAGCGGGTAGTCCCACTTGTCGTATGCCACCGAGATGGTCCCCGGTGGGAAGGCGTCAGCTGTGCGCTCGGGGTCGCCAGTGGTCAGGCTGGGCACCATCCACACGTAGCTGGCTCCCACCAGGCCCAGCGAGCGCGCCTCGGACAGCACCAGCTCGGCCTCGTCCTTGGAGCAGTAGAGCAGGATGACAGGCGACTGGATGCGCTTGAGCTGGACGTGCGCCCGGTCCTCCGGCTCACCCACGCCCTCCAGCGTCACCACACTCTGGAGGTCCCAGCGCACAAAGCTGTGGTCCACCGTCACGCGGATGGTGGAGACGAACTCCTGGTAGCCCGGGAACTTGGTGGTGACCACCGAGAAGACGTGCCAGTCGTACTCCTCCATCACGGCCAGCATCAGCAGCGCCTCCTGCTGGAGGGAGGCGCCGAACTGGAAGAAGGATGAGCCGGAGTCCTGAGGGGGGAGGTGGGATGAGAGAATAAAAGAGGCACGTTGGCTGGGACAAGAGAAAGGTGGAGAGGGAGAAGGAGAAATAGAAGTAGACAGTCAGAAGGTAGACCAGAGCAGAGAGATGGAGAGGAGAAGAAAAATGCCACCACACAGTCCTGCTGCAGTCACCAGCCCAGTTTAGAATCATGCCTACTTCTTCAAGAGGTGACAGCATGATATCTTAGAACACGCAGTTATTCATGCACATATTCTCCAAAACCCGTCACGAGTCTTCTTAAACGGCAGCCCCGACACAGTCGCTGATGTGAGGGGTCAGATTAAAAACCCAGAGCTTATACACACTGCGCTACACTCGTAAACAGGCTAAGAAAGAAGTGTCAATATACAAAGGGGATTAGTGGTGTGCCGTGCCACGAATAGCAGAGCGGCGTTCCATTTCAGAAAGAAAAAGGCTGTAAGAGTGTTAAACTGAACCGCGAAGAGAAAAGAGAACCGAGTAGCATCACCATAAGCATCATAACCTTCGTGCGTGTGATAACCAACTTTACATCAGCGCATGTCCCAAGCAGGCGATCATCGCAGAGCTGAGACGGAATCCAGCCACTGCAGCAGGTAGTTAATAAATCGGTGGGACACGCTAATTGGGCTCCATGGTTTCTGCCACTGGTCCCGTTGTGTATCGTGCACGCTGCATTTCAGATTTTGAGAGGCTGCACAGTGAACTGGATTAGAGGACATGCTTACAACACTCATACTGTCATGCACACACTGTAAACACACATGCATACGCTCACTCGCATGCATGCGTGCACACACACACACACACACACACACACACACACGCACGCACACGCACGCACACGTACACACAGCATTTCTGATCGACAAGGCCCACTCTTGCATCGGGTGTCAGGAGTTAATCACACAGGTTCACACGCACAAACACGATATTTGGTACTTGAGGTGATGAGAGGTTCACCAGTTTGGCAGGGGGGTTGATAAGAATGTGAAGAGGGCCTGGATTTAACTGCAGAGCAGGAGGCGAGCACACACTCACTCACACACACACTCCAACCCACACACGCGCACACACACACAAAAGAAAGATTCACCAGGAAATTGCTTTAATCGGAAGAGCTCTGAAAGCGCTATCCAATATCCCCATTCCTCCCCTCCTGTGCTCTGTCCAAACATTCCTCAGTAAAAGTATTCCATCTTTCACTCTATATCCAATAGAGCGTTCTTATGTCATGTGTCACTCTTTCTCCATTAGGCCAGGCAGAACAAATTTCCGTATTCAAAGATTAAAGTGAATGTCAAAAAACATTAATTGCTCCAAACGCATTACGCCAGGTGAGAAGCGTGATAAACTGTAATTTGTGTTATCAAACCTTCTGGCTGTTGTGGCCTGCTGCATTATAACCTTTTAGCCACAAAGTCTTTTTGTGGGTAGTGTGGATCTAAAATGAGTCCCTATATGTATGTTCTTTTTCCCAGCTATATCTTCTTAGACACCTGCCTGCCCAGTGCTAAGTGTGTGTCACAGAAAACAATGAATGCAAAGCCAAAATTACCTCTCAGGACAGTTTACTCTATGGGCTATTAGGGGTCCTTTTTAGCAGGATTCAATAGATCTAAATAAATCTAAATGGAACGTTCAGTTTGAGGTGTGATTGAAGGAATCCCAGTACAAGTCTAAAATGCCCTTTCATTTTTTAGAAGGTATTTGATTTTTCATTTATGCAGTACATTTAATATGCAAGGCATATCCATTTCAGTTTTAATAATGGCTTGGCCATTAAATGGGAACATAATGGACCAAATATACAAAATATTTAATATTCATTACAGTTTTAATAATGGCCTCCTCATTAAATGGGACCCATGTATACAACATTTTTAATATTTGCTATTTCTGGGAATTGCCAAAATGTTTTTTCCAATCCATTGTTTCTCTACTAATTTTTAATACACTTAAACCGTCGTTACCGTGGTACCCCAGCATACATCACTCCCCTTCCAACACTACCATATCTGAATATTCTTCCATTACTGGACTGTATTATCTCTCCCTCCTCTGGCCAAACATTTACCCTAAAAAAATATTATTTTATCAAACTCTGCCCCCAAATGTGCTCCGTTTTATCCCAGCGCTACTCCCTTCATCAAAGCACTCCCTCATTCACTTCACCCCAATTTTTGTTCATCAAAGCACATTTAATTACTTTCTTCGTTCTATTCTACACCATTTTGGTCCCAACGATTCTATTAAACCTCTCAAATACTCAGAATAAGGCCTTGATTCTGGATCTCCCTATCCGAACCTCAGCCCACGAAACAGTTCCACATGACGTCTGCTGTTCTCAGACTCCTGCACTTCTTCATACCAAACATCCACTCATCTACCACGGTTTCATCCAACTGTGAAAAAAGACCCTCCACCCTGGCATTCTTCCAGCCTTGCATTACACCTCCAAAAACACTCATCCATCAAACATTTCTCTTGACTGTGTACGTGTACACATACGTACTGTATGTCCTCTTTTTAGGTGTACATGTTGTGTGACCTGCACGTGTGTGCGTGTGAGCGGACATGCAAGTGTGTGTAAGTGTTCCATTGTGATTCTTCCTTCATGAATTGAAACACATTATTGTCTGGTGCATGCAAAGATGACACTCTCGTAATGTCTCCATTAATGTGCCCTTCGGGGCACTCCGGGAAAAAAAAAAACCTCAAACTCTATGAATTCATTAGGCCTTCATTACAGTTTATCTTAAGGGGAACTAAATCAGAAAAGTCCAAGTCCCAGAAACCAGTTAGTGCATGAAATTCATGCGGCTTAAGCAAAACTGCACTCATACTGCAAGGCAATATTCAACCATATCCTGATCCTTTCCTTCAGGACAGATAATGGCAGGATTCGTTTTTCATTTGACTGCAGCTACGATTTTCTCCCGCCTATTACCATTTGTTATGTTAAGGTTTTTGAGATGGCAGATTCACACTTTGCAGCTGACTAACCCTAATTCTTTAATATTTAGGGAGACTTGCTAGAGAAATATACATGTCTACAGCCAAAATGTACATGTGCACCCACTTTGGGGAGCAGATCATCATAGCCCCAGCTCTTTCACAGAACACGCTGTGGCCAGATCATGTTAGTCATATTTTTAACATATGTTTAACTAAGTTCTGTCAGTGTTATGAATTCAACATCAAATCAGTGCTCTGTCTGGTTCAGAGATGACGCACACACATTCGCGCCTTTGCTCAGAGCAGACTGAATTATAATTACACACACAGAGGTTTAATTATTCTCATACATCTACTAAACCCAGAATCATTCTGACTTTATCATCATACATATGACAGGCACATTAATTAATTACACACAATAACTGTAACATACTCATGTGCCAATGATAAGTAAAACAAATGTTTGGTGGACAACTGGACGTGCAAACTTTTATAAAAAATTAAGACATTAGCAGAGGACTGACTTTCAAAAAGGTATTTAATATTTAATCAAGAGTTCCCCTGAATGGTTCAAGGTTTTAAAAAAAGATATCTGTCATTCTAATTTTCTGATGGCTTTCTGCACTCACTGCTTGGCAAGTAGTTGTACATTTTCCTAAATTTATGACTTGCAAGCAGGGTGGTAACACTTGAGTCCAGGCTTAGGACTTGAGTCTAACTCAAGTCAACATTTATGTGCCTTGCACTTGGCGAGCTCCCGACTCAGGCTCGGACTTGATTATGTGAGACGTAATAAACCAGCTTAATAAGCAACGCCACTCTCTATCCCAACGGCTGTCAGTAGTCATTGGTTTGTACACTGCACTTGTGATGCATTCCCATGCATTTTTGGAGTGTGGAAATTCTATGCTTGCTTGCTTTTTGCCTTTGTTTTTTCTAGCTACAGCTGAAAATGCATATTTTGGTACTGAAACCGAATTCCATATCTACTGACTACAAAGAGCACTGTCGCAGCTCAGGAAATGTGTTCCATAACAGCTTCATATTGTTCATTTCATCTTTATGAAAACACCTATGAGAAAAAAAATCTTCATAAGTTTGGGAAAGTTGTGACCCAATGAAGCCACAGTCTAGATAACTATAGATGTTTATATGTACAAGATAAAACTACAGATTTCCACAAAATATTTGGAGCTAGTTTAGAGCTTATCCAGTAGTTTAATATCAGCTCTGTTGTCTGAACTGAACCTGTGTTTATTCCCCCTGCCACCATTACATTGCCACCAGGACGTGACATTTGGCCCCTGACAGAAATATGTGAAATCTTTAGGTGTATAGCACATACAGAGATGTCCATACAGAGATGCTGTATCTGTTATGTCTCAATCCTCTTCAAACAGCAACAAATTTTACACAATGTTGTATTCACAGAACCTTACAATTTTTGCCTTTTGTTTTACATCTGTATGCATCTTGCTGTTTTGGTACTGTATTCTAGCACATTGGATTTGAAATGAAACAAGGGATGTATAAGTAGACATTCAGAAGCTATAATTCAATTGAACCATATAGGAATTACCACCTTTTTAAAAGCCAGGTTACAGTTTGCAAAAATTAACAGTGAAAACAAAAATGTCTGCATACGTCAATGCAGTGTAACATTGTAGAGAGAAATAAATAAACAGCTTGTGACCACATTACCTGATACACAGTATCATTGTCTGTTTTGATGATGCACTTTATCTGAAATGCTTATCAAATGTTTCAAAGACCAAAAGACGGCAGGTATCCTTGCACAATCACAACGGTCCAAAGCATAATGCTTAATAAAGGTGTCTATGGAGATTTTCAGGGATAAACAGCAGACTGATCTTGCCTGGCTACGTCAGTCATTCAACCACAACCTCATTTAGCTGACCATTTAAATGCCTGTGCTACAGGCCTGACATCTGCGCATGTCCCCAGCAGGCGATCATCGCAAGAGCTGAGACGGAATCCAGCCACTGCAGCAGGTAGTTAATAAATCGGTGGGACACGCTAATTGGGCTCCATGGTTTCTGCCACTGGTCCCGTTGTGTATCGTGCACGCTGCATTTCAGATTTTGAGAGGCTGCACAGTGAACTGGATTAGAGGACATGCTTACAACACTCTCATACTGTCATGCACACACTGTAAACACACATGCATACACTCACTCGCATGCATGCGTGCACACACACACACACACACGCACACGCACGCACACGCACGCACACGCACGCACGCACGCACACGCACGTACGCACGCGCGCACACACAACATGTCTGATCGACAAGGCCCACTCTTACCAGGGAAAATGTTACCAGGGAAAATGCCTGTGCAAGAGGCCTGAGAGTGTTACCAGAGAAAATACACAACATCTGGTGATGACTATGGGTCACAGACTTCAGGCGGTCATCAGCTTCAAGGGAGCTGCAACCAAGTACAAAACATGTCAATTTTTAATTATGTTAATTTGTTCAATTACCTTTGGCTTCCTGAGATTGTAGGGGAGGGGGGTTAGGAGGTGGAGGGGGTATAGATGTGCATAAAAAGGGCTGTGAACAAATGCAGAAGCTCTGTAAAAATCATATATGATCATGACATCTGTTGATTATTAAAAACCTGTTAGGCTTTACATGATAATGGTCCCTTTCTTATACATTAACATGTTTAATATGCACATAATTTCACACACCCTCAACATTGTATTTGACTTATTTTATATAAACCTAGAATATATATATATATATATATATATATATATATATATATATATATATATATATATATATATATATATATATATATATATATAATTTTTACATGGTGCACTAATTATGTTAAACAACTGTTATAATTTTGATAACGACACGTAAATGCAAACATGTTTATTTTTGAGGTATTAACATATGTGATTCATATATAGCTTTCATAGACGTTTTGCATATGGGTGAATTCCATATGACTCACCCTACACAGATGCAAATGCATTCAAATTAAAACTGACATTCATTGTCAGTGCCTCACTTCAAATCCAATGTCCTGAAGTGAGCCTAAATTGACAAAAACAACATCACTGTCCAATCAACTTCAGCCCTCTGCCGTAGATTCCTTTGACTCAATCTCTGGCTTCACTGCTGGTGATAGGAATCTCAACTCTGACTCAACTCTGACTCCTGACAAGGTGCCCTGCCTGCACCGCTGGCCGCGCGGCAGGGAGCTGCTATGTGGAACATACTTCCTCTGTCTCACTGGAGCAGAAGTCTGCCCATACGCAGGAGTGCTGCTGTACTACAGCAACGTAAAAACCCTGTCAGAGTCAAACACCTTACACCACACACAATGCCTAAACAAAATTACAAAAATGTGGGAAGGACCATTATGTGTACTTCTTCCTGAAATTATATTAGCTCCTCACTGTGGTTGATATTACAAATTCAGTTATTTAGTGTAAGATGTGTATATATCAAATTAAGGTGAACCGGTAGGAGGACCATAATGCATTTTAAAAAGAAACTAAACAGAAACTCTTATACATATATGACTCCAGACCTTTTGCTGTGAATGCACTGGTGAGCAGTAACTGCACATTGCCACACCTGCTCCCTCCTATTGCTCAGACTGTTAAACCTGAATAGCTTTAATTCCCAACTGTAGGCAACCAAAGAAAATCTGAGGACAAAAGCTTATCATATTTTGGATACTTGTGCTGAAACACAATAGCTCAAATCAGTATTTTTGAACTTAATTTGCTTGTTTTATGTAGATTTAGTGCAGAATGATGAAATTACATATGTTTTCAGTAAGAAAGCTCATTGTTAGTACTAAGGAGCAGTAAGATCATTGTTAATGATCCCCCATGTCATTTTGCAGCATGTTAAGTGGATCGTCTTTCGAAACTTTACTTAACAGGTTACATTTACTACTCATAAATGAGGTCATAGTTTTGGATTTGGTCTGCACGTCTGAGATTTGTAATGAAAATCTAGAAGGTAACTACATGTGTTTTTCTTATCATAATCTCCTCACATTTCATTTAAATACATTTATCTCCTCTGTTCTTAGTGAGTGTTACGGGACGCTCTCTCCCCCACAAGCCACGTGGTACGGCCTGCCGTGTGCAGGGGGTTTCACCCCATGTGTAGCCATGCCCATCATGATTGCATGCACCTGCACGGGGTTTAACGTCTTGTGTTTCTTTGTCTAAACCTCTGTTAGTGTGTGTATTGTGTTGGTTATTGTTAGTCTGCTACTGTATGTTTACACACGTATGTAGTCATTGTTAAATGTTATTGTAGTCTGTGTTTAGTTAAATATGTTCACCATGCCTGTCGTTAATGTTGTGAGTGCCACCGTTATTCGTATGTTATGTTAATAAATGTATCACATTATCGAGGGAGTCTGTGCGTCCTGCTCCACGCCCTTCGGCACTCGGGCCAGCAGAATCTTTACAGTGAGAGATTAATTACAAAAATCTTAAATATATAGATTATGAAAGCTTTCTTAATATGTTACTGGACTAATCACTGTCTCAGTAAATAAATATAATACATGTTTGCTAGACCAGTTTGCCCCCTTAAAAACTGTACTGTCTCTTTTAAAAAGTCCTCTTTCTGGTATTGTGCAGAACTCCTCTCACTTAAAGCAAAGGGCAGGAAACTCAAGTGACTATAGGACATCTGGCCTCAGTGTACATAAACAATATGACCAGCATCCGGACTACAATAAGCCTTGCCATCCGCAAAGGCATCTTCATCTTCTCATTCAGCTAATGATGGTTTGGGTAATCCTACATCCTGAAGTTATTCAGCATGATTAATGAATGACGTACTTCTATTAATGTCTCTGACTACGCGACTACTGAACAGTGTAGCTTCTCTTCACGCTGCTCCTCTTTCTGACCCAGTTGACATCAGTCTTGCATGTTCATCAGTGTCTTTTACATGTTTTACTTCAGTAACTGTGCGGCATGTCTCCAAGCTGATTAGTAACATAAAGTCTACTACTCACACACTTGACCCTCTCATTTCTACAAAAAATGTCTGCCGGCTCTTTGTCTTGTAATGAATACTTTTATTCATTCTTGTGGTGTTTCAGGCCTACTTTAAAACATCGGACACGGTATACAGTATTTCTTGAATCTGGTTTCTGAATTGGGCACAACACTACCATGCTGCCATGCAGAGGGTTGTGAATAACCCTCTTGTGTCAACAGACTAAGGGTTTCTTAACAACGTATTCTGATGGACTTCGGTGCTGCCTTTGACACAGTTTGTCACACGCTTCTGTTATACTGTATGGAATAATGGGATAATGTTAGGTAGTAATAAATCTCATACTGTACTGGTTTGCCAAGGCATCCCTCAAGGATCTATCCTAGGGCCGTTACTGTTTAATATTTATATGTTAACTTTGGGGCAGATAATTAGGAAATTTGGCGTGAGCTTTCATCTTTATGCTGATGACACCCAAACATATTCCAGTTCTAAGAGCAACTTGGCCTTTGCTTGTGTTCTAATTTCTGACATCAAATAAAAACCTGGATGCAACCTGAATTTTCTTCAGCTAAATTATTTTAAGACAGATTCTTTCTTTGTCATCTATCTTTAAATCTAGCAATTTTACTCAGGTTTGAAATTATACAGGAGTCTGTAACCTAAGTGTCATATTTAATAGCCGACATTTGACACTCACATCGATAACTACCAAAATCTCTTATAAATACTTCCAAGCATAGGCCTTGTCTTTCACCTTTTGATGCTCAGAAATTTGTTTCTTGCTGGTTGTAAGACTATTGTAAGGTTCCTTTTGCTGGACTACCTACTAAATCTCTCCAGAGGCTTCAGTATGTGCAAAATTGTGCTGCCAAAGTTCTCCCTCACACTTCATCTTGTGCTCACATTACTCCTGTACTGCTACGCTGGCTCCCTGTGCATGCTTGTATTGATTTTTAAACATTTATTTTAACATATAAAGCTCTTCATGGTTTAGGCCCTGTTTATCTCTGTGACCTGATAACCTTATACTCCTTCTCGATCTTTACACTCTGTTAGTTCTCTCAGTCTATAGCAGCCTCCTTATAAACGTAAATCCACGGGCAAGAGAGCTTTTTCATGTAGAGCACTTCGATTATGGCATGCTCTGCCTAACCCTATTAAAAATGATATTCCTTTGGATTGTTTGGAAAAGTTACTAAAAACTCATTTTTTTAGTTTGGCCTTTGTCAATGTTTGATATTTTGTTGTTTTCTTTCTGTTCTCAGTTTGTAGTGCTTTGAGTTAAAAAAAAATACAATATAAATTTAATTTCTTGCTATTATTATTATTATTATTATGTACCTTAAATTCACTTCCTGATCCTGGATTTTATATTCACTGGTAGTTTACTGAACAGTTCATATCACCGATTGACCATTTTGTTGGAAATGTAGGGTGACTCTAACTGTAGTATACCGCAGGACCTCGAGGGCTATGATAGGAATATCTGTGCACTGTGACATAAATTAACTACCAGCAATTACAAAACACATGACTGGATTTTGGATTCAAGGTCTGGTGATGAATACCTCTTAAATACCACTGAATAGCAATTAAATGATCCCTAGTCACTTCAAGGCACTTAATAAATCACCCAATCTTCACATACTGTTTTACATATATACATTAAAAAACAATGTTGTGTATATTGTCTTTTAACATATTTTTTTCTGACAGTGCGCTAGCTTCATGGAACCCTTTGGCTTTGGCCATATATACTAGAATAAGGCTTTCCTCCACAGAGACAACAAAGCTCTATTTTAAGTTGCTCTGAACAAGAGTGCTAAATTCTGTAAATGTAAATGTAACTATGGCTGATTCCCTGCTGAGCTCAAAGCACTGTCTGTTGCTGGATACCAGGAAGCATAGCTCAGTCAGCACTTGAAGTTACGTTCCGTCATGCCCTTTACTGAAATAGGTTTGATCCAAGAAGTCGATGTGAAATCACCAGAAAAAGAACATGCAGTCTGATATGATTTTCAGCTGGCTTTTCATAGCTATTGTATGTGTTACTATCACAGAGTAGGTGCACAAGCGAATATGTACATGATGTGTGTATTCATGCAATATGCTCTCTCTATTCTCCTTTGTTTGAGTTTAGCTTCTACATAAAATCAATGGAAGTGGCATGTGTGCAGTGGAAATGGCATGTGTGCAGTGGGGACTGGTTTGCAAAAGCTCTATAATGGAAACAGATTTGTTTGTAGGCAACAAAGTATTTATTCAATTCGCTTTGCCGACTATTTGTGACACAACCTCCTGGTTGCAACTGTTTGCATTTGGCTACTTCTAAGAGTTACGCAGGATAGCTGCCCTCTTCCAACATCATTTCTGAAGCAGCAACTTTTTTCATTTTCCTGTTCCTCCTGAGTCTCAATAAGGGTATGTTCAGAACTGGTAGCTTTGGGGCAATTAAAACAAACCCTGATGTGATTGATGAATGAAATTACACTTACCATGGTGTGAAAAAGTGTTTGCCCCCCTTCTGATATCTTATTTTTTGCATGTGTCACACCTAAATGTTTCAGATCATCAAACAAATTTAAATATTAGACAAAGATAACACACGTAAACACAAAATGCAGTTTTTAAATGAAGGTTTTTATTATTTAGGGGGAAAAAATCCAAAGCTACATGGCCCTGTATGAAAAAGTACTTGTCCCCCTGTTAAAACAGAAATAATCTGTGGTTTATCGCATCTTTGGAAAGCTGAGTTCATTTTCTCTAGCCATACCCAGGCCTGATTACTGCCACACCTGTTCTCAATCAAGAAATCACTTAAATAGGACCTGCGTGACAAAGTGAAGTAGACCAAAAGATCTTCAAAAGCCAGACATTATGCTGGAAAAGGTTATAAAGCCATTTCTTAAAGCTTTGGGACTCCAGCGAACCACAGTAAGAGCCCTTATCCACAAATGATGAAAACAAGGATCAGTGGTGAACCTTCCTAGGAGTGGCTGGCCAGCCAAAATTACCCCAAGAGCACAGTGGTGACTCATCCAAGAGGTCACGAAACAACAACATCCAAATAACTGCAGGCCTCACTTGCCTCAGTTAAGGTGGGTGTTCATGACTCCACCATAAGAAAGAGACTGGGCAAAAATGGCATGCATGGCAGAGTTCCAAGACGAAAGCCACTGCTGAGCAAAAAGAACATAAAGACTCGTCTCAGTTTTGCCAGAAAAAATCTTGATGATCCCCAAGACTTTTGGGAAAATACTCTGTGGACTGATGAGACAAAAGTTCAACTTTTTGGAAGGTGTATGTTCCATTACATCTGGTGTAAAAGTAACACAGCATTTCAGAAACAGAACATCATACCAACAATAAAATATGGTGGTGGTAGTGTAATGGGCTGTTTTGCTGCTTCAGGACCTGGAAGACTTGCTGTGGTAAATAGAACCATGAATCCTGCTGTCTACCAAAAAAATCCTGAAGGAGAATGTCTAGCCATCTCTTCGTGACCTCAAGCTGAAGCGCACTTGGGTTCTGCAGCAGGACAATAATCCAAAACACCAGAAAGTCCACCTCTGCATGGCGTAAGAAACAAAATGTAGACTTGAGTGGCCTAGTCAAAGTCCTGACCTGAATCCGAGTGAGATGCTGTGGCATGACCTTAAAAAGGCAGTTCATGCTTGCAAACCCTCCAATGTGGCAAAATTACAACACTTCTGCAAAGATGAGTGGGCCATAATTCCTCCACAAACACTGTCAATTATCGCAAATGCTTGATTGCAGTTGTTGCTGTTAAGGGTGGCCCAACCAGTTATTTGGTTTAAGGGGCAATCACTTTTTCACACAGGGCCATGTAGGTTTGGATTTTTTTTTCCCCTTAATAATAAACTTTCATTTAAACTGCATTTTGTGTTTACTTGTTATCTTTGTCTAATATTTAAATTTGTTTGATCTGAAACATTTAAGTGTGACAAACATGCAAAAAAAAAATCAGGAAGGGGGCAAACACTTTTTCAGACCACAGTATATTGCGTTGTTCTCAGAACCCATGGACACTTCAATCAACACACCAGTGAGAATCAGAAAGCAAGTGCACACAGCAAAGCAGAAACCACGGCCCCCTGCGGGACAGTATTGGGCACACAATGGGGAGAGAAGATAACGCCCAGTGCACCACTCATGCATCACTGGACATACACATGGACACACACACTTTAGGGTAGCCATTTTTTACATAACCTCCATGTTTTTGGACAGTGGGAGGAAACTCAAGACCCCAAAGGAAATCCATGCAGGCACAGGGATTAACATGGAATCTCCACCCACATAGGGACACAAACCCAAGACCCTAGTGCTGAGAGGCAAACATGCTGCTTGGTCTGTTAGCATGGTTTGTTAGAGCAAATGAAAAAAATGCCCAAGTATTCAAAAATGCACTTCCTTCTGTGGAGGGATTCCTTGCATTGTTTTGCCAGCTGTTCCTGAGTTTTCATAACTACAAACCCAACAAGCACATTTGGCCCAGCATTGAGCAGCGTTCTAGTTCAGTTGGCATTATCGTTGTTATTGTTGCAAAACATGCATCATAAAAGCTGTTCAATCAGGATGTGACATATCCATATGACTTCGGTTTTCATCTTTTGCTTTGGTGGTAAATATGTCAGTGTTAACACTAAGCGAACCAGGATTAAAAACCAACAGTGTATCATTTTCTGCTTTGGGCTGGACCAAGCATATCAACTGTTTTGTTTGAAATAAAGGTATCAGCAATATCTCCCTGTTTTGAAGAAGTGGGCTCGCTGGAGGTGACTGACGACTGCTGGCTATGCAAGGGGCCACGATCAGAAATGCTGAAGGGAAGAAAACCAATGTTATTATACAGACAAATGCCAGGGTACTGTCAAGGAATTGCTTTGACTTTAGTGTCAAGCCTGTTGTATTGTTTGTGCTGTATTGAAGGAGTATTAGTCATCGTTCAGGTGTCAGGAGCAGAGAGTTCAAGATGAGAAAGTAAAAGTCCTCCTCTGGCTTTCTGCTGGATTTGTTCATTTGCTCAAGCCAGCAAGTAGAAATAGTGAAATCATCCAGGTCATCCAAATCATGACATGACACCTCTGCTCACTTTTGATAATTAGGACATGCTAATTACTGGCTATATACATTCTAAATATTTTTAGATTTTACATATTTTACTTGAATAAATGAATAGCGTCATACCCATGGGTTAAAAGCAATTTTGTAATATTGCAAAGATACTACTAAATCATTTTCAGTTTACTTTTTATATTACTTTATTTATATGTTTGTCACTATATATACACAAACATTTCCTTCAGCTGGTTATAAAGACTCTTTTCAGCCCAGTGGCACTTTACCACTGATAATTGCTCTGCATTTTGGTCGATTCGTTTAACTAGGTTCTGAGCCAATTAGCAGACAGCCAGCAGCCCAGCCAGGGGCCACCAGCTTAGTGGTGCATTCCAAAAAAGAATGTTTTTCCCTTATAGACACATTCCATGGAAAACTGTTTGTATGTACATTGTTCCAAGGTTTGTGTCTCCCACCTGTGCAGATAAAGGAATGTTAAGGTAGCTTCAAATTTCAGCCTTCAAGTATCACAGCTGCTACACCTTTGGGTGGTTTGGAGGACAGCTGGTGGTGGGTCTCCTGTAGCTACGAACCAGGAAATGAACCAGAAAATAACACTGTGCCTGTGAATGTTTGACGTGCCAGGTAGCCCAATGCAGATCCAGTCTAAACTGGGTTCAGAACAGAGAACAGGAGCACTGCGGGGTGGGTGAGAAAAGTAGCATGTTCACTGAGAGAAGGCGCTGTTAGTTTTTAATACTTTTATCCTGTGAGAACCACTGTGGACTTATTTTTTTTTGCGATTTTGCCTTGTGTTACCCCCTTAGGCCAATGTATCATCCACCAGCTACTGTCAAAATGGTGCCGATCCGAGACAGCGAGAGTGTAAGCTTGGAAACACAGTTGTGTTGTGTAATATTCATTTGACCCTGAGAGATACATGCATATATACATAGAAGACACGCAAACTACTTAAGTTGACATGCAAAAATCAACATGCAAAATTCAAATATATCAGCAAAGTGTATGTGCCAGGAATAAACATCTCTGCATCTTAATAGTAACATGACAGAAGGAATGTTTTCTGTTGCCTAGAGACCAGCTTTACATAGCCCAGCTAAAACATCAATAACTAGTTCTTTGTTTGCTATCAGGCTGGTTTCTAGTTTTCTAAAAAAAGAACAGAAAAAAGTACCAGTTAACCAGGAAGCTGTACGTCCGAAGGACTCATACGTCATCTGTCTTACTGCTGCTGACATTTTCAAGACTGCTCCTAATTTCTTTGCCGAGGCTGTGCTTATGAAAAACAAACCCCGCTGTCGTGAAGTATGGAAAGTTACAATGGTTAAGGTTAGGGCAAAGGTCAGGTTTAACAATGCCTGTTCCTGCAACTTCATTCATATGGATTCCACAGATGTCCTTCTCACTCATTACAATTCTATGAATTTTTCATTGCCACAAGCTGGAAAACCTTCACGGTGTAATGACCATGGTTATAGAGTACTGAGGAATCACTTGAAATATTCAATGAAACTGCTCACCTTTTACTCCCCTACATATCACATACAAGAAGCACAGTAAACAAGAACAGTGATGGAAGATGAAACTACTGATCCATATTAAACTTACTCTTCTCAACGGCAATCCTAACTGCTTGCTCGCCAGGCCATGCAGCCTAACTTTTTTTTTTAAACTTCATCCATTGAGATTTTGCCTGCATGACCTGATGCCAGTATGATTCAGTTTCTTGCAATGTAATGTTGTGGTGACAGTAATGAAGAACGTATATGGTTGTAGGAGTTGGCTTTGAGTGTCTTCCTTCATATGGACAAGATTTTCCTTTTGAGAAAGCCAAATGGAAGCCTTCAACCCACATAAAAGTCAGTATGTTCTTTTTGAAGACAGGCCGAATACTATGTCTGTTTGGTGGTTTGCAGTGCAGTTTAGGATTACTATTAACGTGGCCTCATTAAAACCTCCCATCAGAGTGTTCTCTTGGTTTTCTCTACACTGATTCTACACAGCATGTGTAGAACATACATGGAGGTTCAGATCTTCTGTGCTCTAGATTTGCAATCAAGATGATACATTTTGGAAAAAAAAAAAACATCATACGTGCTTCATAAATTAACCCTGCCGTGCTGGCGCATTAGAGATTAACGTCTTAATTTGCTTTCAGAGCACATCCAGTACGCTCGGGCCTTTTGCTTGCATGAACCAGGGTGTGGCTAAGTGATTGCAAATGCCTTGCCGACCTGCGAATTTATGCCTGCATGAAGATGATGCTGTGGTCGATGGATAATGCCCACAGGCCCACAGAGATATGCAAACCCATCGCTGCCACGTGAGCGGAACGCCTCCAAAGCACAGAGCCCGGCTAATCAGGCCGGGGCTTGTTCTGGTCCCTGTTCCCATCTTTCTGTCACTGTCTCTGCTGAATATCATTGGGTTTGAAGTCCGGCTGCAGGTGTTTGTGCCACGCCACAGGGAGAAGAAAAAAAAAAGCGGCATGCGTATGCGCACGGAGAGAGAGAGAGAGAGAGAGAGAGAGAGAGAGAGAGAGAGAGAAAATAAGCTCATAATGTGACTCCCTCGCACATGTTGGAGAAGATGACACTCAGTCAGAGAGACAAGAGGGGATGAAGGAAAGGGGTGTGTGGATCCCCCGTCTGTTTTCAAATCAAAGAAACAGGAGCTAGATAATAGGCTAGAGCAGCCACGGGATCCATGTTCTCTCTCTCTCTCTCTCCATCCTGCGTCTTCCCTTCCTCCCTTGTTTGCCTTCTCACTCCACTCTCTCCCTTTCACTTCCCTCTTTTTTGTTTGATCTTTTAAACCTGGACTCTGGCCAAGTGACTTTCTTTGACTAGCGGTCGCCCAGTGTCCTGTGAGCTAAAATCTTTTAAAGTCCTTCATCATCAAAGTGATGTGCTCTTTCTCTCTGTTTCTGCATTGAGCTCTCGAGCTCTCTCTCTCTCTCTCTCTCTCTCTCTCTTTCTCTCTTTCTCTCTTTCTCTCTCTCTCTCTCTCATGCTGTACTGTTCTTTTTCAGATGTTTTAATATACACACCCACATTCTGCCAAGGTCAACCCAAGTGATTACTAAACTGTGCAAAAAAAAAAGATCAGCTTTACTTTACCTCCAGCACAATATCCTCATGTAATTCCTCTTTAGAAATCTCCTTATCTGCTTGGATTATGCCGTGTCAGTCTTACAATGTGAAACATCAATATGAAATGGTATTTCTACCGATTTTGTATGGACGTTGTGACATATTAATGAATCACTAATGTTTGGCATGTACACTAAAACCTATAACTACTTAGAAGCGGCAAACCTTTCAACGCTTATATCTATAGTAGCTTCATGCTCTGTACCGTCTGCTACTGAGGGTTAAGCACTATATGCTTTAGCATGACAGCCTCGGTAACCAGAGTAACAGACTCAGCAACACTTCTCTTTGATCTTGCTCAAATGCCATAGAATCCGTACTGTTGCATCAGACCTAATATCAGGACTTTTGCATACAATGTTCGTCTTTGGCACCTTCCCTGAATGCTAAGCAAAGAAAATGTAAAATTCGTTCTAGTTCTTAACTTTTGGTGCTGTGTGATTTTTCATACACTGCAATTCATATTTACTGCGAAAATCTCTACCTCTTGGTTCTTACCTACCTCTTGGTAGCTATCATGGAAGATGGAAGTCTTCTCTTAGAATTGCATGAAGTTAACAAGTGAGAAGAAAAACTGTGAAGTATGAACTGCTCATCCAGAACCTAATTATGCATCATCATATTGGCTAACTTTAACTTTTTGGTTAACTTCAACTTTGTGTGTGTGTGTGTGTGTGTTTTATCCTGACTGCATCATACAAATGTTGATGGAGAGCATAGCTGCTAGAGGTAACTCATGAATAAAACACTAAACTTACACACACACACACACACATACACACACACGCCCACATGTACACACAAACACACACTTCTGACAGCGAGACTAATGGAAACTGGATGGCTCTCTGCTTTAACACACGCTCTCTATGGATGGCTTGGTGCCTTTGCACTCTGTCTCTTGCATGCTCACGCTCATGTGGTTAATGCCTAAAGTCTGCTCTACAAAGTTTGATGGAGGACTTTGATGACCTGAGAACTGCATAATCAAAAATCTGTTTTACTGCCACACCATGGCATGGTCAGCACTGCCTCACAGATCAGTCGCAGCTGGTGAAATGATGTCAAATGAAACTGATTTAAGTTCAAGGGGTGAAAATCAAAATGTGTGTTTGTGGCTTTGTGTGTTGGAGTGTATGAGCATCTTAAATCAATGCTCCAACTAAGGCAGTCTGATCTAAACATGCTTTATTAAAGAACCCGGATCTGTGCTGCGTGAAAACACGTGTGTATTCACCACTGGAATAACAAAGTGTGGTCTGGGAGAATAGTCCTCACTAAATTTCGCCTTCCATTCAAACTTGGCATCATATATTATTTAGCGCACTCTGCTGGGTGTGCTGGATTTTTTTGCAACCCGTGAGTTTTTTTTTTTTTTTTTCTTTTCTTTTTCAAGTGCAGAGTGACAGACTATAGAAAGTGGTGGTTGAAAAATTATAGTGCCCTGGTGTGACTCAGCTCTGGGGTCAGCAACCATGCTTTACTACCCTAGCTTTTTATGATGTTATGATGCTACTGCAACACACAGTACTGTACAGAGATCAGTATGAATGCATGTGGAGACAGCCACTACCATACGCTGACAGGTAATGGCAGTGTGTCAACCAGGTTAATAGACTACACTGGGGAATATAAGAGACATGCCAGAAATCGGTACAGGTACTAATCTTATAAGTAAAATAAGACCGATAATTTGGCATTCGCTGGCAGCATGTCAGCAATTGTTCTACAAAGAGCTGCTGGTGAAACAGACGTATTCATTCATTACATGTCCAATTTATTTTACAGCAGGCAATACTAGAATCCACTACAGCCTGGAGGACCACATCATTGCATGTGTTTTATATGTTCCAGCACACCTTATGTAGTTAACAGAGGTCTTCTTGGTGACTTCTTGATATGTTGAACCAGGTTTGTCAGAGAGGGAAAGCCCTATGATATGAAATATTGTCACCCTCCAGGGCAGGAACTGTAGCACCCCAGTGTCTCATAACAGACTTACGGACTGGAAATGAGATGGGAGGAAAATAATTTAGTTTATCCAGATTATCAGAAGTTTCTCAGGGTTGTATAAGGATCTTTCCCACTGGGTATACTCTGAATGGATTAGACATTAAATCCATTATTCAGCTGCCAGAGTACATATAATCATCATAAGGCATCTGAAAATGTAATCAGTGTCAAGCGCAAAATAAAGACTGCCATACACTTCCTCAGTAACTCTCCTCCGCACCAGGCTGCACAACCTTCACTGAGGTTACTGAAAGTGAACACAAACGTTATGAGCCAACGAATAACATTAAGCTTGTGCACTTTTTAAAACTTTGAACTGTATTTTTGACTTAAAATAAGCTTGCCATTTACATTTTTGTATTAAAATCACATTCTAAAGTGATTGTGATATGTACTATGGATTAATTTGACACTTTCTAGGCTACAGGCAGGCAGCATGATAAAATATTCTCCTTTAAAATCACATAACGCATTGGCAAGTCTGTGCACACAGAATATCAAAATCTGACTGCTTTGTGTATGTGTTGTGTGTGTGTGTGTGTGTGTGTGTGTGTGTGTCTGCATCTGTGATATATTCGAGCTAAAATATGATCAGTGTCATATTCCACTTGTCTCAGACACGGTGACAGTAAGCATATCGCACCATCACAATGAAGCTGGCTTGCAGTGTGTCACAGTGTGTGCCTAGCCATTAGAATAAAGCCCTGCTGCTGCTAAAACACACATTCGTAACTCTCTGTCTCTCACACACACACACACACACACACACACATACCACACACACAGACACACACGTGTGTGTGCACACCCACATATGCACTGCCATGTCATTACTACTCTGCTGGCTGCTGCATATTTTCTGAACACACACAGAAGGGAGCCAGAGAATTACACAAACATTGTTAGGATGTGACAATTAGTACACGTGCCATTTATTGAGACGTATCTGATGAATGTGTCTGCGTGCGTGTGCGTGGTTGTGTGCACACGGGCATATTCTGAGTGTACTTCACCATCAGGCCCTCAGTTTAAACTGACAGCAGATATTAGACCTCTTTAATTTATTAGCACAACAAAAGAGCAATTAATAACATCACTAATGGTTTCGTTCTCTTTTCCCGCTTGTTTCTTCCATTAACTGGAGCAGCTGGCAGGGAGTACTGGCAAAACCCAGCCCTGTTCTTGCGGCAGCACACATTAGGTCCAGTTGCTCTCTGAACGCTCGAACTTTCTGTAGTGGCAGAACAGAGGGTGGTAAAGGGAGGAAAACGGGACCCTTTTGGGGGTCCTGGGAGGATGTTTAGGTGCAAAACCTTCATAGCCAGCAGGCCTGGTCTGAGCTAGAGGCACCGGGCTGGGATGAAAGAGAAGAGGCTGGAGACGGCACGCCAGTGCCGGTACTCGGAAGAGTCAGTGCATGAGTCGACACCAGCCCAGAGGGAGGAGCTTCCAGTGTGGCTCTGCTTCTAAGATTGAGCTATTCCATGAATAAATTATCGGCAGGGAAATGGATTTCTAAGCATTTTGTGCTTTGTTATTTTTGTTTATTATGACTGTTAACAGTGGTTAGAAGTTTATGTTTGTTAATGAATAATGACTCAAAATGCTTAACTATTCAAATGTCTGGATAGTTTTGCCAAAAGTATGAACATGGATTTGTCAGGTTCTTTTTAAAATCAGTCTTGGCACATTTTTCTTCCAGTTCAAACAGGAGAAAGCAACACTGACCTTTGCATTAGAGTAATGTTTCTGAAATAAATGATGGTATAGAGCATTTAGCACAGTGAGAAAGCAGGCTGCGTGATCTGTCTTTTAACAGTGACAGAGATATGTGAACCAAAACAAAAAATGAATTTGAAAAATTGTTTTATACAAATGAGATATATAGGTCATAGGAAATTAGCACCTTAAAAATTTTATAGTCTGCATCATTAATGACCTTTTAGCACATAAAAGCTTGTTCATGCAGAAAATGGTTGTGTTATGTAGCAAGCAATATAATCAGTGGAGCACTCCGGGTCATATGGGGATGACTGATAGTGCTAAATACGATGCTGTGCAATGGACTCTGTGACTCTGGTGACTTCATTACAAAAAATAAAAACCTAAAAAATTACCATATTTCCATTTCACTCTGAGTTCATTTTTGCAATCTCTCTCTCTCTCTCTCTCTCTCTCTCTCTCTCTCTCTCCCTCATGTTCAACAGCTCTGCAGTAAAGATGGTCCCTGTGGTATGATTGGATGAATATGTAGGGGATAACGTACAGTTCATTTTTACAGTCATTGCCATGGAAACTTCAGTATTGTTGGGGCTCGGTGCGTTTGATCTCCAGTCACTGTGACTTTCCCCTCTTCACACACCCTCGTGTTCACATCACACTGCCTTTCAAGGTCCCCTTGAAGACAAGACATGTCTCTGTGTTTGCATGTTTGGGAGGGTGTGCATCTTGTGTGTAATCTCTGTCTTGGCCAAGATTCCTCCACAGTCCACACAGCAACAGCTGGGGTTACCGTGACAACACCCCATTAATGTTGTGCTAACACTCCAGTAGCCGTGGCAACACCATAGTGACACCATGGCAACGGAGCTGTTTGACAGAGATAAGAGGGGTGGTTAGTGCTGCAGACATAGAACATTTAAATTCATCACCTTCTTTGCTCTGTCTCTCTCTCTCTCTCTCTCTGCCTTCCTTATCCTCTTCCATCAATTTATTTCAATTCCATTTCAGTGCTTTGCTGTCACAAAATTTGGTCTAACCTAATAATGTCCTCAGAGAACCAATATACGTAAGAGATAATGTTGTAAAGTGGAACATTCTGCCATTGTTACTTTCTCAACGCTCACATTTTTAACCCTTTTCATATTCATGACATCTTACTCAGTCTACACAGGACTGCCATGCCTCTCTGTTTGTCTCCCTCTCAGGATGGCTTGTTTCACTGGAACATTCCGACTCTCCCAGTAATTGGTTTGTGATACAAAGCCACTTCTTTTGTTTATCTACCGCTGTGACTTATGTTACTCAAGCATGGATGAGGAGAGAGATTTTTCACTCCTGATAGGACGTGAGAAGGAATCTTCTTTTCTGAAAACCAAACCCTGCATTCTTCCTGTATGGGCTCCTCTTTCCCTTCCTTGTGCTACCTTTCACCACGTGTGTGTGGCTGCTTCCTCTTCTTCCTGTCTCGCCACTCCCTGTGGTCTTCATTAATTCCTTCACTCCCAGTTTGCACTTCTTGTGTGTTGTGTTTGTTCCTGTAAAGCCTGATTTGCAGCTCTGCTTCTCTGTACCTGCAGCATCTCGCTTCTTGGTATACAGTAGGTCAGTTGATTCTGGATGTTAAGTGGGCAATTTCGACGGAATGTTCTTCGGGCAAGTGCTAATTTGTTAGTGCTTTCTTTCGTTGTCTGAGCAAAGATTTATTTTGGGCTCCAGATTTTGTAGCCGTGCAACTTGAGTGCTACTAACAGTACAGACTGGCTACACATCCAGAACAGCTCCTTTCCAATCCGTTTCCTGTGCTGAAGGGCAATGCTGAGCAGAACCAAATTTGGGCCTTGTTGGTGGTGTCACGAGCCAACGCGTGACGAGTAAAAAGATTGAGAATGAAGAGTCAGGAGACTGAGTATGAAGAGTCAGGAGACTGAGTCTGAAGAGTCAGGCAACTGAGTATGAAGAGTCAGCAGACTCTCTATACTCAATTGCTAGTGTCAGCAATTATGCTAGTGGTCAGTCATTACAGTAAATCAGTTGCCTTAATAGCTTCTGTCTGAGTCCTACTTTGGCCTACATCAAATGTATTACGTGAACTATAACTTGGTCATTAACATACTGTGTAAAATTGTTGATTTGGCCATCCTTGAAAGATGAGGTTCTGCACTTGGCCTTTTGAGTAGTTATTGCCAACCTCAGTCTTCCCTTATTTTTGTTTAAGTGCGTGAAGAAGTTTCTTAATCAGTTTAGGAAATAACTCATTGTATTACTCATAAGGAAATGTGGAAAAGTGATGTTAATTGAGATGTCTTAGAAAAAATGTTAAATTAGATTAGATTACAGCACAGTAGCTTCAATAACATCAGGGGAAAAAAAACACTGACAGAATCCTTTACTGTGGTGGACCAACAGAAAATCTATATAATCAAGCATTTACATAAGAGGTTCTCTCTGGCCTTTTTCTTGTCTGTGTGTAACATACCTGTTAGAGATCAACTCAGTCCAATTGAGACTATAAAAAAAGACTGAGAGGGTGCTATTTATATACTCTAAGTGAGTCATCCACATTTATGTACTGATACAGTTACAGGTTGTATATACATATCAATGCATCTGCATCAAATTCACAGGTACAGAAGGCTCTGGTTTTATTCTGAAAGCAAAGCAATCTGTAACATGCTAAGCAAGTTGGGGTACAGTAACATGATTAATGAAGTTGTTTCCTTTTAGACTATAAAACATATTTTCAATGCAGGCTTGGGTAAGGCACATCATGCACATGGTTACAGTTATAAAGTTAGGATACTTGTTTTTTATTACATGGTTTTACATTGAATTTTCTTTCTGGGTCTTAAAATGCTATGATTTCAATGGCTATTAAGGTGAATCTCTCAAATCAAACTGAAGTACATAGTAACTAGATCTACACTAGACATCTGCGGCAATGCAGTCCTTAGATCTCCCCAGTGGACCCCACAAACACTACACGAGTCTTGGGTGTAGTGTAGGATGTAAGGTCTAGGCTATAGTTTAGTGTGTAGGGTCTAGGATATAGTGTTGGTGGGGTCTAGGCTATAGTGTAGTATGTTGAGTCTAGGCTATAGTGTAGCATCTTGGATTTAGGCTGTAGAGTGGCAATTAGAATCTAGCCTATAGTGTAGGATGTAGGGTCTAGACTACAGTTCAGTGTGTGGAGTCTAGGCTGTACTACAGAATGTATTGTATAGGGTCTATTCTATAGTGTTTAGATGTGGGTCCCATTTGGGAATTTTCTTACTATGGCCTCTCACTGTGCTTAATATGTATAAGCTGTAGACACAGATTAGTAGACAAAATAGCACTGTGATTGATAAATGTTTCCCACTATTGACCTCTGCTTGGTTCCATTCACTTAGCAGTACTGCAGCATTTGCACCCTTTCTAGAAAATATAGACCTTTTTGGAATTTCACCAAATAACATCCCAGCTAGCAAGCCTGGCTTTTGAGACATAGAATCACACTTTTTTCAGTAGGTTCTGCAAATGTCACAACTGTGCCATATTTTCTGCATGAAATGTTATTATGATCTTAATTCTTTACAGGTTCATGAATTTTCTCCCCAGAAACTTTTTATAACTTTCAGCATTCTGGTACCATTCTTTGGGTTCTTTCCTGGTGCAATCACCACATGCAATACAATACATCATGGCAATATACCAGAAACATATTTAAAATTAATACATTACTGAGCAAAAGTGTAAGAAAAATGCTAAGATATTTATCCTGTCAATAATTGTTTAATGGAAAGCAAAAATATAAACCCACATAAATAAAAGAATCATATTAAATATTATTGCATAGTCATTGCAGAAACATTGAGTGGATACAATAGAAAGCATCACACTTCTTATTTGCATTTCCCAAAAAGTCTTTTGATATAGAAGAAAACTGCTTTTGTTCCTAAGCCTCTCCTCAAGGTTTGACTTGCAAAAAAAAAAAAACCTTCAGCATGATAATGACTTCAAACACATTTACGCACAATTAAATCCTACACACGGATCACTACCAGGAACAGAGTGCAGCACACTTTAACGTAAGTGAAGCTGTGCAAGATCACTTGGACAGGGAAATGAAAGAAAGCAGTCACCGTGAAAACAAGAGGCTTGGAAGAGTTTTACCCCAGGACTCTTTTTCTTTGTGGCATGCAGAAACGCATGCTGCACTGATATGTGTGCTACAAATGGCTTGGCTGCTACTTTCAGAAACTCTGGCCTGAGATCTTACAGGCGACATCAGTGCAATATTACAAGAGTGTTTCCACTCGTTTCAGACGGGTAGCGTGGGGCTTCTTTTCTGCTGTACATGCAATAAGAAGGACTTTCCAGCAAAGAGACATCAATCGAAAGGAATTAAGTGGGGAGACAAATGACCGTGGTTTCAAACTTCATAACGTTACCCAAGAGGCACTTACAAAATATTAAAGGGCACACCAGGTTCACGATTGGGTTACTTTTGGATTCAGATTTTTAAACCATCCATGTCGATGGTGGCGAGTACAGATTAGCTACACATCCAGGTTCCTTGTAATGAACATGTGCTCAAAATAATGCTCGACAGCATTAGTTTCGATTCTCAGTCCCCAGCTTTACTGGGGGATTCACAATTAATTTCTGACGGTCCTTTTTTTAACACTGTCAAGGTATCTTTTTTATTCTGAGGATTGTGGGGGGAAAAGTAATCAAATGTCACTTTTGTTCAAGGGAGATGAAGCGAATGAGTTCACACAGTAGAGGAGAATGCTTTTAATACTCAGTTCTGTGATGGGAGCTTTTGGGTAACCCACGGGCCAGCACAGATGGGAAGAGAAAGCATTCTGCTGTTCTTCAGTCTCCCTGACACCCCAGTTAGGTCTCCGTGGCCAATGACAGAAAGTGCTCAGGGTGGGAATCAAACCTGAATCTCAACAGTAGGGCTCACCACGGCTTTGCATGGCGTTCCTTTGGGGGCTAGGCCAGTTCTGTTAATGGAATCCCAATGAAATGTAGGCTGCCAGCAATTAATCCTACCTTTAACAGCATCAGCAAGACAACGGCCCCAAGGCAAACACAGAATAGCCTCCAATTAAGCAAAAGCCCTTATATCCTGTTAAACGTCCATTCTAACCATCTTAACTTTCTTGTTCATTTTCCCTTCGTGGCCCTGTTCTGAGTCTTGTCACATAGTGGAGACAGCTGAAGCTCTTCACCACTTCTGGGGCTAAAACAGAATGGTGGCAATGGCACCTCTCACTCTCAAACACACACACACACACACACACACACATGAGTCATTTTCCTCTGAAATGAAACACAGCTTTCTCTCTCTCTCTTATTCTTGATCCTTTTGTAAGTATGTCAGTGTGTGTGTGTGTGTGTGTGTGCGCGCATGTTTTATATTGCACGCTTCCCACGCTCACTTGGACTACAACTTGCATAAGAGGGCCTCACCTCTCCCGCACACACAAAAGAAACACAAAAAACCCACTTCTCCTCTCTTTAACTCATGAGTCCTGAACAAGATAAAACTGTGAAGTATTCAAAATGGTGGACATTTGATAACAGCAGTCATTTTGCACTAAGAAACATTTAGCAGTCAAATATGCCATTTGAACTTCATGTGTCTAAAGAAGATATCTAGACACAATGGATAAACTGGCTGATCGTGTTCTTTGGGCTCTTTTAGAAGACAGGATTGTTTTCACACAGTTCATTAGCAGGGCAGAGGCTGGCACTTTACAACGTTCATGGCTGGCATTCCAGACAACGATTAAACTTAGTCTCAGCTTCCTGCACATTGTCAGTGAGCATTCTTTGCTAAAGATTTTTTTTAGCCTAAGACTTTAGCTTGGTGCTTAAACGGTGCCTTGAGAAACTGACTGAGCGTTGAACGATACTGAGGAAAAGCCCAATTTCAATATTTTAATTAACTAGGATAAACTAATCCCAAATTAATCTTGCGATTACTCTAGCAATGGAAAGTATACATTAAGAGCAGGAAAATAATACAGCCGCATATATACATATTGTGACTGAGAATGGAATATATGGAATATATTCATATATTTATGAACCCTTGATGTCTCATTGTTAAAAACTGGCCAACATTATTTTGATCAAAATTATTTACATCTGCTGGGTTATGTGAATGTTGTTTAAATGATTCATATGATTAATGTGAATGTTGTTTAAATGATTCATTTAAACACCTAGAGAACACTCATCTAAAACATCTGAGACTGGTCAAGACACAGCACATAATTAAATAAACATTGTGATTTGTTAGAGGGTTTGCTTGCATATTACATCCTTCCACGATATCAGTATGAGGAAGGTTAATACTGCGATATATTGCCCAGCTCGACACCGAGTTTAATAATTTGTAAAAACATAACTATTCAGTTCATCTGTATTCACAGTTAATCAGAATCATTCCATAGTTTTCCTCCTTTATAATCTCAGGATGGTTTCATGACAATCCTGTTTTTCCCCTTTAAAATGCCTTTACGGCTAGGTGGTGAATCGTTCATGTTCTCCGATAAACACCCGAATTGCAGCCCGAGGCTGTCTGTAGAGAGTCATATGCAACCACCTTCTTTCTCATGGCTTCTCCCGCTCTGCTCTTTAAGACGTTACTCAGACACATTCTTCAACTGGACAGATGATTAAAAAACCTTCTGGAGCTCAAGAGTCTGAGTCAGCTGGTCAGTCTAATCTGTCGGCTCAGACCGCCAATGATTTCTGACGTGGGACATCAGGAACATTCTGCAGTCTTGACCTTTGCCCATAAAAAACGGTTCAGCATATTAATATCCGTTCACCTATAAGGACATTACACATCAAGTCCAGCAGCATCATGTGGGAAGACATCTAATTCAATATTCTACCATATTATTTAGGCCACTTATTATACTCAGGAAATATGCATACGCTGATAACAGTGTGTACTAAAAATTGCACACAGACGCTAAGAGAAAAGATGTGCCAATAGAATATTTTCTTTGCTCGTGCTGAATACTAATTTTGATGCCATCTTTTCTGCTGTCGTCACTGTGTATTTCGATACAAACCCTCCGTGTGGACGGGTTTTTCTTTTTATGTTTCTTCATCTAAAATCACAAGTCTCAAGTTGGATAACACTAATATACTGATAACATATATTATTAATTAATATAACACAAGCTAAAATAATTCAATGTAAGTAAGTATCTCGATTGTTGACATCAGTACTACACCTATCAGCAGCAGCAGCACACTGACATCTAATCCCACTCTAACATCTAATCCCACTCCAACATCTAATCCCACTCCAACATCTAATCCCACACTAACATCTAATCCCACACTAACATCTAATCTTTAGTTGCCAGTTTTCTGTTCGTCTTCGTTGAAGTAAGTGAACTCCAAAAGCAGCTGTTACAGGTCTGATAAATTCACCCCCGCATGCATCACACATACCTGATTGGCCAGGCCTGTGGTAAACATTCACCACATTACGCTCACCAGGCGTTGGCTTCATTAGACGGAGGTGACCTTCATGTGTTTGAGCCACGCTCCCCGGTTCAGTGGGGCAAATGTCCGGCCGCTACCTGTCGCCTGCCGGTCAAGGCGAGTCATCTGGCCTCATCTCCACTGCTTGACAACCTGCGGCCTCCACGCATTGGTGGTCAGCAGGACCTCCCCCCAGCCGTGGTACCAGCTCCTGCACACGCCCCCCTGCACAACCTGCCTCTCTTTTGTTTGATGGCTGAACACACGAGTCACACTTCAGCGCCACAGCCACAGATACTTTCACTGAGGCTCTCTCTGTGGTTAATGTTTGCTGTTTTGACTAATATGTGGCACTGCATAGACCTCAAGGGCCATAAATGACAAATGTTTATGATACACTTTTACTTATTCAAGTTTATAGGTCACTCATAATGTACGTTTTATGAATACACACAGGCATTTATGAACGGCGCCTCCCATCTTAAAAGTATTTGGTTATTATTCTCATTATGATTATTATTATTATTGTTGTTGTTATTAACTCAGTTTTGTATTACATATAGTACATATAGTTATGATGACTTGTTCAGATGATTAATATCTTTTTTATGAACTATGCAGTTAGGTAACAAACTGTGAGCAATGTGATGTGAGTTTATGTGAGTGATGTGAGTGTCAGCCTTTGGTGCACATGGAATCTCATTGTGAGTCATAAGATACAGTGAGTCCCACATAACAAGATAGCCTGGCCTATCTATAACAACAGCAGCAGCACACTTTAACATCTAATCCCACGCTAAACACAGTCTTTGATCACCGTATGACTGCTAGATCATTATGACCAAATATGGCAGTTTTCTGAAACTGTTAGAGGGCAAAACCACAAAGCTAAAGCAACAAAAGAAAGCTTCCAGCAATGTTCAAAGGACTGGCAAATAAACAGAATCAGAACTAAGCATGCAGGACCTTTGGCTTCAGTGAGGTTATCAGAAGCGATTAAAAAGAGAGCCCAGAGCTGGCAGAGCCTAACCTAATATCCATCGTCTAATTCTGAGTTAATGAAACCAGCTATAAACCCTGGACAGCATCTAAAGTCTAATATATCACAGATGGCACCAACGGTATATCAAATCTAATAAGTATGTTGTCCGCTACAGCAAAGTATGTGTTTGTGTATATGTGTAAATGTTTATAGAAATTAGTTATGCAGAAGTTCACTCAGTGACACCAATACCAGAGCACACACTCCAAATTTAGTTTTATAGTGAAATGAAAACTCAAACTAATGACAACAAGCCACATCTTACAGAGGATCCTATGCACCATAATAACATAATCTCACATTCTTCCTATCTCCCTTTCTCATTCTCTTATTCCCACACCTTCTCTCTCTTTCTCTCTTACACACACACACACACACACACACACACACACACACACACACACACACACACACACACACACAAAAACAGACCCCATACTTGAACAAATAAAAACCATCTTAGGAAGTTAGCTTACCGCTCCAAATGAATCAGTCACTGCGTTTGTTTGCTTATGCAATATTTACGTTGCGCAAATAAACACAAAAAGCCAAGGAACGGAAATGTTTAGGGACTCGACACAGTCCTCAAAAAGCTTCTTTCGGCGTTTTTTTAAGACGGTCCAGACCTCTCTCGGCCTTCTCTCGAACAGTGTCCTCCACTACCAGAGAAGGAGGCCGGCTGGACGGAGGGTGGGGGAGATGGGAGAGTCAGAGAGAGCGAGTCAAGCGGGCGGTCTGCCAGGCAGAAGGACCCTTTGTGTAAGCCCACTGTGGTGGGTAAGCCCTGAAGGAGGTAGCGGACAGAGACGGAGGTGACCTGGAGAGAGGGAGACGTGCAGCCTGAAAGCTTTGTCTTCTAAGAGTAGACCTACACAGTGCCACCTGATCCAGAGACGCGCACATGCATGTGCCGTCTCCTGTGATGCAACCCGAAGGGGCTTCCACCCAACCAGGGATGCCCTCCTGCCCCTTACAAAGGCTAGCTACGAAATTCAAAAATGGCATTGCAGATCAACTCCTGATGAATTATATTCTTATCCAAACCCACTTTAACTAAACATAGACTTCAGAACTTTTTTTCAAGCCATGTAATCTCCCAATTCAGTCATAGTTCATTTCTGTATGCATTAAGTCTTGTCTATATCTCACATCAGCACCTCCCAGCAAGGCTGCCCATATTTTCTATAACGTGTATAAAGCTGCCTATTAACCTTTATCTTTATGAGCCACCATTGTGCCGAATACATTCTCGGGGCCCCTCTGGCCATTAAACACCACATGACACAGTTGATAGTCAAACCTGTATCCTTGTTAAACAGCTGTAAAGTTTTACCATGTGCGCCGCACGTCGACCGATACCACAGGTCCGCAGACTCTTAGCCTTAGTTATGCTGCATTGAGGCTAAAGTGATGTGGAAGCAAATATTTCTGTTTCATATTTCCAAGGTTATATGTAACGAGCAACGACATAACTTGCTGAGAAGAGCACCTTTCAAGCTACTGCGCGCCACGCTCGCCCCATGTCACTGAAAGCGTCCCAGTGGTGGCGTGTGTCACTGTGATGAAGAGCAGGACAGGAGTGTCAGAAGGCTGGGATGGGACCAGAATCCCAGCCTGTAGGATTCGCATCTAGCACTGCGGCGGAGGATTATCCGATCCTGCTGCATTCACGCCAGACTTCCAAATATAACATGGACCCGGAATCGACAGGCAGCGACCGCCTGCATCACACTTCCGTGGATGATTCTTGTGTATGTTAATAGTTGGCCTATAGCTCTACGCTTCAATTACAACGCTATAAGGCGTGCTGCGTGCTGTCTGTGCACACGTGTGCAGGCATTGTGTTGTTGCCAAAGAATAATAAAATACAAATTAAAATGATCTTGTTTTGACTCAGCGATGACGAACAGGAAGAAAATGTAACGACAACTGTGGTGATGACGTGTGATGACGGTTTGAGCTGCAAATTTGTAATAAAAATAAACTGCAAAAAACAAAAGACACCACAAAAACATATAAACTGAAATCAGGCCAGCGAGGATCTGCATTATTAGCAGTGTCTTATTAAGCTGTTATTCAAGATTGTGTACACTGCTGCAGTGCATTTAAAGACCCTTGCTTCTTATAAATGGTGTTTCCTATCATTTATAATTATTCATAGCACAATCGCTCCCATGGTTCTAGTATTGGAAAAACTGCTGCTCCTCTGCACTTTCTCCGAAGGTTTAAATACGCTCCAATGGGGCAATTGTTGAAGCCTTCAAAAACCTGGATAAATCTCTTTTGAAAACATAATAGTATAGTCCAGAGTGTCTTTAGATGTCCTACCCGAAAGAAAAAAAAAAACAAGCTTTACCAACCACACTTTCTAGCAGGTGTAATGGCCTTTATTTGCGCAGGATGTTTTGTGGCAATTGAAAGCAGTTCCAAACATGCTGTTGCCAACCGTCATTCTGAATACGCAGGAAGACGCATGTGTGTCAGTGCTGTGAGTTTGCCTTTTTTTAAAATGGGGCTCTACCGGGCTTTTTGAAGGCTTAAATGGTCATTCTGCTGGAATGTACAAGGCAAGGGTTGAAAAATACTAAACTTATTCTTTAAAACAGAGGATGAAAAGTGATGTTTTCTAACTTTACAGGAAGAGTTTTGACACAAAAATCTGAAATTGGAAATGTGCATGGACCAGTGACGAAATAAAGAAAGAATAAAGTGTGTGCACAGTGCAAATGTATAATGGTGTTAAATATTTAATTCTTGTCAGTGCTTCCATTTTGCTTTGTTCTCCCATAATACACCTCTCTAACACTGATGGCCTAAAAGCAGATTCAACAGGGCAGAAAACAGCTTTATTACTGTTTAACTCCACATTTCACTCTCCCTCCTTCTCTTTCATGATCTCTTTCTTCTGCCCTCTCACCTTCTCTCTCTCGTCTCTCTCTCTCTCTCTCTCTCTCTCTCTCTCTCTCTCTCTCTCTCTCTCTCTCTCTCTCTCTCTCTCTCTCTCACACACACCTCAAACCCAAACAACTCCAGAAGCAGACCTTATATATCACCCAGCTCCATATAATATAATATTTAATCCTGTGTGTATGTATGTGCGCTCTCTGACTTCTGCTCCAATATGATGGTGGGAGCGGGTCTCGGCTGCTTCGTTTTTCATAACATGGGAAGGGTGTTCGGAGTTTACTGTGGAACTGAGCATCCTCTAGGATGCTAGTGTGCTCACACTGCCAAAGCACAGAGCAAAGGCACTTGGGTCAAAAAAAGGACAGGGCAAATAGTCAGGGGGCACACGAGCAAGGGGGAAGAAAAAAAAACAAAAACGCAGCACCAGCGAGAGGCGGGGAGGCCATTTTCAAATGGTTAAACTGAGTTCTCCAAGGCTGGTCATCAAAATTTCACAACATGGCTTATAAAATGTGAACAACTGGCTTTGTTCCATTGTGTGGGCTGGGCAAACGGAACGGAATAGGTGTTTGGAATGTACATCATTGCATGACCATGTTAACTGAAGCCACCAGTATTAACCACAGCCAGCGGGACATCCATCATTTCATTTTTAACATCCTGAATGGTCTGCCAAATTAAAGACATATAAGCTGGTACAAAATTGCTATATTAAGTTAAAGGAACACTCAGCATTAAGATATCCATAAAGAACACTAAGGCTTCTAACACTAAGGCTCTTCACATATGTGAAGAGTGGACTTATTTATGTTCTAATACTAGAATGACCCTTTAAAAAGACACCACATTCATACTTGCCGCAATTAAAACACATGCATAAGACATGGAAGGCATTCATAAATAATTATGATAATTACCAGCTCTCCATCGGCGGCCTGCGCCGTGAAATTCATGCTACCTTTTGCGTCTCCAGTGCATCAACACACATTCCCAGGTACCAGTGTGTTATTGCTTCTAATGCCATTGTATTATCGCTACTGATACCATTAGATTGTCCCAGCTGATGACCATGTTGGGGTCCGTGGCAGTTATTTGGTTGTGGTCACAGCTGGATGTATTTTAAAGCTAGTTCATTGTTATTTAATTGAATTATTATTTCATGTGTATGCCTATTTCGAATTAATGTGGAAGAAGCAAAATGTTCACTAGATATGGACAGAGAGGGTGTTGCATTTGTCAGTGCAAAACGAGAGTGTGTGTGTTTGTGCTCGCTGGCCTGTACGTGCTGTAGCAGACGGGCACGCTACCCAGTGCTAATTACAATTTATCAGCTACCATTTGTTACAATCACTGCACCGCTACTATCAGTGATAGAGATTTTGGTATTTTAAAAAAGAAGCTCTGGTTTGTGAGACAAGATTTTATTAATGAAATCAGGCAATGGGAAATTCAACGGAAAATGCATTTTAGACAGCGTATCTGGTATTTAACGGAGAAAAGACTAGATGACTACTGACCTTTCAAAAAAAAAAGTGAACAACAAACCACATCTTCAACATTCTAGATCGGTTTGGCTTGTATAGGAACTTCACAGAGAGAAAAAAAAAAAAAACTACATGCATGCTAAGTATGGATTCGTAAGAGCTAAATGTAATGTGGATTTAAGACTTAAGGTCTTAAAGATATCATTTTGGGAGCACTCAATGAGAGAGACTAATACTGACGGCTACTTAATCACTGACAAACAAAATGGCTAAAACGAAGCTTTGCATGCACAGATGTCGCTTTCGTGCCTAAAGTGTCTTGGCTTCAAAATGAGAAGAGGGGAAGTCCGATCACATGGGAAGGCATGGATCGGGGGCGAGGGGTGGGGGCAGAGATTGTGCTTCGCCCGCCTTGCTGAACTCCAGTGCAGAAGTGGCTCGGGGCATCGCTTTTTCTGATTATTACGCTCGCATCTCTTCTGAACTGACTGAGAGCCAGATGGGCCTCCACCAAGATGGAGGGCGTAGTTTTGCGACAGGGGGAGGCGGGGGGTGGGGGGATCTCATAAATTAGACAATTCTCTCCCGAATTTTCGGCATCACCAAGCATCCCTTCCGAAATTGTAGTCACACCCAGCATCCATTAAAAGGGGGGCCGATTAATGATCTCAAAGGCGAGTGCACAAAGCATGAGAACGATTTTGTGGCCAGCACACTCAGTGGTATGAAGCGAACTCGCTGAAGCTTGTGCCAGTGTGAGAGTGCTTAAAAGGCACGGTGCAAAGTCTTCAAGAGTTCGATTCGCTTTGAGGTTATTTCATCAGTGTTTAGGAGAATAAAATAAACTAAAATGATCAGATCAGTGCACGGGTGAGTCGTTTGAAGTTAGCTGAAACAGATGATGCAACGAGCTGACATGGAAGCTGGAAAGGGACATGCACTATATAATGCTGTTACAATGACAGTGAAATTAAGGTTACTGTATGATGTGTAACGTATAATGACAAGATAAGAACATTCCTTTACCAACAGGCTGGTCATATTCTTGGGTTTACCATTCAACTTTTACAGACATGTCTGCAGCTAAAACGATCAGTTTCTTTATAAAGGGACTCTGCCATATCCACACAGAACAACTGAATTTACTCGGAAAACTTGTTGCCAACCTAGCTGGAAACAAATCGACTAAGAAACAGACGGAGGGCCAGTGATGGGCAGGAGGACTGGCCAACTGACAGTCTGTATTTGGTGCAGATGGCATAACTGATACAGGCTATCTGTCAGGCATCTAAACGAACATGGCTGAAAAATATCCGGTGAAATCTTCTTCTTTTTTCTGCTTACGCAGTGTTGAGAATATCTGAATTGTATCACATATGAGGAAATATCTGAATCTGGGCACCTAAAAACTTGTAGAACTAGGCCAGACAGACGCTGGTATGGCACGTACCCCCAGCCCCAGAAAAAGCACCACACCCAATCCTCAGCTTTCTGGGTCAGTTTTCCAGACACTTGCCTCGATTACCAGGGGACACAAAATTGCCTGGATTAATAGAACCATGACTAGGGAATGAGCCTTTCCTCGTGAGGGTCGTTGGCCATTTTTCCTCAGTGACCTCACGTAAGGCATGATCAGAACGCAGAGCAGGGATGTAAACAGGGATTCATGTATGCTTGGAAAACAGTTACAAAGGTTAAGCCAGACCTTCTGTTAATAGATAAGCTAGGGGAGCCATTCCAAGCGCTCAGCTCCTGCTATGCACAATTGCGCAGCAAAAGTTTCTGATGACCTGAGATCCTTACAGAATTCGAGCCATCTGGTACACAGAAATCCAGACACTAATCCAGTCTAGAACTAAACTGAGCAGACAGTGGAAGTTCCTCTTCTACCTTTTCAGCCATGGATTAGGGTTAAGCCATTAAGCAAGCTATTTTTCAGTTTGAGGAATGAATCAAACATTTTATTCTTCATAATGCCAAAAGGTGTCATTGGCTTTTTATTTATTGAAATTAACATAGTTACTGCTGCTATGTGCTCCTATTATTAACTGTTGTTGATCTTGTTGTGTTAGTATATAATAATGCATCATGTTTTGCAGCCTGCAAGCAGAGGTGTATGGAGTAAGCCTCCCCTGTCCTGCTTATAAATGTTTATCAGGACCTTTGTGCCTTTAACAATTTTCCCATCATGGTCGACGCACCGAGTTTAGCAGACAGACAGACAGAGACAAGGTCAGACGGCCCAAGGGACTCAAACGTCTTACCTTCTCAGCCATTGTCATGGCAGAGCCACCATGAATTCCCAGGATGGGCATGGAGGTCTGAGATGAGACGAAGTCCAGCATCTGTGCAATGGCCTCCTGGTCTGTGCCGTCGCCGTATGCCAGCCCGTGCAGTCTCTGCCGAGACATGAGCTCACACAGGTGCGTGAGCATGCTGCCTGGGTCCGTCTGGTTCACCTGCACGCTGAGTACGCTCATGTCCAGGGGTGCGGCGACACCCCGGGACGGGCGCAGGGCAGAATCGGGTACGCCGCGCGTCTGGCCCAGGATCACCGCTACACTCAGGGTGGGGGGTTTCTCTGCTGCCTTAGACCAACCAATCAAAGCCCAGAGGATCACCACCGAATGGACCACAGCTGCCATGTTTCTCGGCTTCAGCCCCTGCAAAGACAGACAGACAGCAGGCACGCTTTATAATGAATGAATGCTTTATATTAGGTTAAAATCAACTGTTGCTTTTTGACATCTTAAAGAGTGCTGGCAAATCACAGTGGTCTAGACCACTCACACTCAGTAGAACTGACACATATTATGTATGTCCAATTACTCTGCTCAGCTGTGGAAGGTTTGTACATGGAACAAGAGCTTCTTTAGATGCATAACAGTATTTTACTCTTTCCATCAATTAAAAAAGCCTGTATTTTATTTTAATTACCTTAAACGATTCAATGGGACAATGGTTCATTTACTGTTAATTACTGAGTTATTTCTGGAGAGTGTGAGTGCATTTAAACGGCTTGCTAATAAGTGTATTAAAATGGTTAATTTGGTATATGGGGGAATCTGATGGCTTGCTGATTCCAGATGTCCAGTGTGGCTGTGTCTAAAAGCGCAGTTATTATTAATGGCACAAAGCAATAACTGGAACATTACAACATGATGAGTAGAGAACAGCTTACGCAGGGCTCGGAGCAGAAGTGCTGCTGTTAGCAGAATCAGCTGACTGATGGACAGCTCAGCAGAGATTGACACCCTTGTTGAAGATAAAGCGAAAAACAGCCGAGAAAATTTCCTTCAAGAAGTAAATGTGCTTCACATTTGCTGGCACTCCTAGAAAGTGTGAATGAACAAAATCTGCCTGGTTCTGATTAGCCTATATTCCGCATTTTAATATTTTACTTTTGGTTCATATTTTACTTTTTAGCATACATTTAAGTATTTATAAACTCTCAGGAAATCAATAATTGCTTCCTATTTTATAGGAAGTGTAGAGAAAGTTTATAAATTGTAGTAGAACTTTAGAGGCGACACAGATGCCAAACTCCCTCTACTTCTCCATCAGTATTCTAAGATACATCAATGAGATTAGATAAAAGGTGACTACATTTTATGAATCCAGGCAATCACTATAAAAATGACAACACACTTGAAGTACCATTATTGCCTCTCTGAGTAATAATGAACAACTGGAACAGTGGTGAAACTGCCTAGGAAAGATATTTTGTCCACACACACAGAGAAGGGTGACTAAAAATGTTCAAACCCCCCCCAAAAAAAACAGCACAAGTTTGATTGGAAGACAGCAGGTGTTGACTGCATCTTGGGATGTACAAGTCTAAAACACTATGGCAAGACACCCCTGCGTGAACAGCTGTTGGCAGGCGGAGGCTTCAAGCCTCATCTGTAAATTTAAGGAGGTGGAGCTTACTATATAGCACTAAAACCCCACCCACTGAACTTGGCTTGTTGACAACATATGTGGTCAGTGGCCTTGGCCATAAGAAAACCTTACAAAGTCTCACTGATGGAGTCAAGCTTTTCCCACCATGGCTTCAGCACCTAAACCCCACTGATAGCCGGAGAAGGCGAATTGCAAGCAGGGGCCAAAGGTGGAGACGTGGATGAGATTTGGAGACATTCTGTATGGAGTAATGGGCTCCTTCACTTCCACCACCTCACTAAACAATCTAGAGAAGGACCTCCACAGTTGCCTGTGGAAAAGGCGTAATTCACAAAGTACTTTTAGTTTTTTTTGGTCTGATTAAGATTGTGATTTTCTCATAATGCTGAGCACAGAAACATTTGTCAATAAAAAGCTTTAAACTTTAGACTGTATTTTTCAAATACACTTTTTGTACTGGGAGAAAAGTCTTTTGTCCTTAAAGAAACCTAAGCTTGGTTACTAAAATTTGACATATTATTGACCTGAATAACTATAGTCTGGGCCAGGGAGTGATGTTTTAAATAGTACAATACTTGAAATGGACCTGATATCTGAACCACTGGATAACTGAACCATTTCTGTTAGGTAACAAGAACATGCGAATACGTCACAGTTCATGTTATGGAACCTCAACATGCTCAGTCAGAAAGTTTTTGGAAGTTTTCAATCATGGCCACTATGAATAGAGCAACCGCTGTGTGTGAAATGTGTAACTGCTCAGTAGATGGAGTTACTATACTGGGTCACAGGGTGATGTATTCTCATACCTTTTACAAAACAGTTCCCCATTTAGATATCAGGTCTGGGCTATTTTTAACTTTATGCTGCTTGAATGTGCCCTGCTTTTTTTCCAGTGCATTCTTGTCACTTCATATAACCTAATAATAATGGCAACAAACCAGAGTTTAGTAACTACAATGTCATCATGAAGCGTATCCTAACTTCATTCATTTTTTTCCCCCTCACAGGATAAATTCTAAATGATTATGTACTTGTCAAGCCATTAGCCATTCATTTATTTATACTCACTGGTATACAGTACCTTCAAAGAAACAAAAATCAGGCCTAATCCAAAGTAGGCTCATTAACGTCAAACTAATTGCTTAATTATTTTCATTTAATGGTGCAGTGTTTGTTTATGGGGTTTAAAACCCTGCACGCCTCAATGCCCACAGCAGGAACTCACAGAGAGGCACTGTGCTCCATTGCCCCTGTAACTTTCTCATTTCCTATACTCACTAACATCTGTAATTAGCAAAGTCAGAGAGTGATCAAGTAAAACACCCTTCACTTTGCATGGAGAAACCCAACATGGAGCTCTCCAACTCTATTTCTACGTTGGGGTGGAGGTGGTGCTGGTAGTGTGTAGCTAAGGTGATTTTAAGGTAACTTCACAGCTACTTCAAATGCATTAGTGAGGGGGATTGCCTAAACCTTAATTTGCCTTAAGTCTCACTGTGATTAGACCTAGCTTTGAATTGTCTGATTGGAGACATGTCTGCCCTTGAAAAATCAAGCATGATTGTCAAGCCTGCTTCTCTCTCTCTCTCTCTCTCACACACACACACACACACACACACACACACACACACACACACACACATACATACACAACTTCATCACTTTTTCTACCTCAAAATTTCAGCAATGCGCAGTAAAGTTCCTTTTTTTGCCAACATGAGTAAATGTTTGCGTGAGTGCTTGTGTGGGAGAGATTTAGACCTTCTCTCTTAACATATGCCTAGAAGTATCCAGAACAGTTCTGATGACCTTTCAAACTCTACATTTCATAATTCAGAATCATGGCTTAAAGATACTGTGTTCTGTTTGGCGAGCATCACCACTGAGCTTGACTGTCTCACAGCAAATGAGGAGTTTGTGGGCGGACTATTGAATTTAACTGTGTAGAAGGCCGAGGGGTCACCTATCCAAAACCTTCCTCTCACTACAAAAATGTGTGTGCGCACGTACACACACACACACAGAGAGAGAGAGAGAGAGAGAGAGAGAGAGAGAGTGAGTGAGAGAGAGAGAGAGAGAGAGAGTGAGTGAGTGAGAGTGAATGAGACTGAGTGAGAGTGAGAGAGCGAGCGCAAAAGAAAGATTTAGCTATTACTTGCTGCCTAAAATATACTCTCGGTAATTCGAGCCTGAAAATAATTACTTTACCAAACTGTCTGTGTGTGTGTGTGTGTGTGTGTGTGTGTGTGTGTGTGTGTGTGTGTATGTCTGTATGCCTCCATATTCCAATACAGGAAAGACTTCGTTCATACTTAGCCTTATACGGTAGAGGAAAATATCAGAAAATGTGTTTGGCCAACGTGACTGCATCCAAAAACTGTATGTCCCCTATTACGATCATGGTGGGAGCTGCGAAACAACGGCTCCCCCTGTCGGATCGTGTCACCACCAGCCTCACTGAACACCCTACTTGAAATATTTAATGCGGAGCCTACCTTGAGTGTCACGAGGTGTCAGGGAAGAAAACTCTCCGTCCTTTAAATGTGCCATTTTGAAAAATCGGTAATAGTTTCTTAATTTCATCCACAAATATCTCCGGACAAAAAAGACGCTTTCCTCGGCGCATTTTCGGATCTTCTCAAAGCACCTTGCCAAGAGTGTAACTGTTTGAAGTTGGTCTGAAAAGAAGCAAACACAATCCTTATACTGTGTTATATGTTATTTGCAAAACACAGTCGACGCTTCTCGTATTCTGGCGTTTCCGATAACACCCCTGTCAGCAAATATAGAGGTCTGGAAGGCTCACAGATCGCTATGCCCCTCTCACACAACAAAATACCTCACCGGTGTTGTCTTGTATCAACTAAAAAACAACAACAACAACAACAACAACAACTCGTGTGCCTACTGATCAACAGAGTCTGAATAACGGCAACATACAACCGAAAGACTTTAAACAAGAATAAAAAAGATCAAGGTTGAATAGGTGAGCTGCAAGCCTTGGTGGTTTAAAATGACCGCCGGTATGCGTGGTATTCCCCTCACGCGCGGGTTTCTGTCCGTATGTAGGGCGCTCGCGCAGCAGGTGTTGCGCATCAAGGCTTAAGAAATATCAGTTGTTTTTTCTCTTTCTTTCAAAATAAGGCCAACAGTTTCATTTACAAGAAGTTGTGAGTCTCCTTCCGTCATGTAGTATTAAATGCTAAGTGACAGCGAGCAAGGGCAAACATATATTCTGTGAGAAATATTATTCACTGTAGAATAGCAGAACTTACCCCGTGTGTTCTTTCAATATTTCCCACATTCTAGTCTGAAATTACACCGTTTCCTGTGTCTTCTGGATTAAATCCGTCAAGTTGAACGTCTACAGCGGCGTAAATCCACCAGTGTCCTTGTGTTTACCGCGATCATTTCTACTCGGATTTCAAGGGGGAAAGGGGTTTAAAAAACCAAACACGTCTGGTGATTTTGGCTCAGAGAAACTATAACGAGTCAAGGCAGAATTTTATTATTTTTTTTAAATGGTTTTTAAGTGCGATCCGCAGTGGAGCAGGTCCGCGCGCCCCTTCTGGGGGGGATTCCGTCAGTATCACATCCTTTCGAGGGAAAAACGCACGCACGGCGAATGTGCACCCTCTGCGCCTTTCAGGAGACGACGCGGGGAAGTTGCGCGTCGGTACGGATGATGAGACCCGTCTGGGTCCAGGTCCTCTGCGACGGCGTCGACTGAACTCGAGACAACCGGTGCGGGCAAAAACTGTCTCGAGCGCGTTCCCTCCTGAACATGCCAGTGCACCCGCCGGTGCCTCCCACGCGCTGCGCGCCAGATAGCGACTTTGATTCTCTCAAACGAACTCCCTTTTCATTCAAAATATAAAACACGAGATCTAGAAGGCGGATGAACGTTTGTATTTGTCTACGTAAGGAGGGTCAGATTCATTAAATTAGGGAGGGGATATTCAAATCCCTCCATTATACATCGCGTTAGGAATCGTAACCGCCTCAACTTTCTAGCCCATTAAGGTCTCGGATGCACATCGTCGCTCTGATTCAAGTAAAGGTTAGATTATAGTCAGTCAGTCAGTCTCTCTCTCTCTCTCTCTCTCTCTCTCTCTCTCTCTCTCTCTCTCTCTCTCTCTCTCTCTCTCTCTCTCTCTCTCACCCCCGCACAGTTCTGCATTACAGCCTGAAATAATGACGAAAACCATAAACATCCCGCTCACTCGATAAGCGCGTCAAAACTGTGGAAAGTATGGCAATGTATAAGCCAAGAGCGTCAGAGCCATAGTAAATCATAATTTAGACGCTTCTGTAAATAAATAATTTTTCCCGCTCGATGTTTCAAGCCATGACCCTCGCAAGACAGCAACATGAGGAGCAACATGAAAAGCAATAACCCTTGCCAGGAAGCTAAATAGTTCAATCCACAATATTCCACAATATTCAACCGTATCGCGTCTGTCTCACTGATCAAAGTGAATTTTGCCAACTCAGTTTGCGTTGATAATTGGTGGTTTACTGACATGAGTCAGACGGTGCCAGCTGTGTAATGCAAGTCTCAAGATCTGCTTGAGAGTGATCCCCCAAATAATACAATTAGGCCAGTTTTGATTTGTAATGGCTTAATCAGATGTCATGAGATCAATCAGCACTTCCGGGGCAAAAATAACTTTATGCGGACACACCTGTATTTATATTTACAGCACTACTGGAGGCATCAGAAATGTAACCTACCTGAATGATTTATCAAGGTCAAATTACAGATGCATATAATAGACCTGCAACTGGGAATATACAACAAAGCAAACGTGTATAAATCCCGTGTCTCCATTGGATGAACACAGTAGAGTGATTGTGTGGTATTCAGTGTATTCAGTTTAGTCCTTAACAACTAACATGGAAATACATACAGTATATATGCCATAGGATATACGTATATACAATACGTATATTGTGTTATTGACACAATAAACAAAAACAAAAAGCACAACAAGGCGAGGCAGAACAACAGGAACATGATGCAATGGCTTCTCAAATTAGAATCAAACTGAGTGCTAGATTATTCTAACCAAAGAATGGAAGTCCCTAGCAGGAGAGCACCACAGGAAACACAACTTCATTTAATGATGACATAGCAAGCACCTGATTGCCCCTGATTAATGCCCAGTGTGACCTGCAGTATACAGAACAAATGTGAACATTTGGATTGTTAGCCTTACTGCTGCTTGTGAATGGTACTGAATGGCCCACACTGGGAAAACCACCACCAGACACAAAGTAGGTCTACCTGTTTGAAGACCTGCACCTCAGAAATGATCAGAGAACAGGAGTCAGGACTACAACTGTAAAATGCATTGTAGGAACCGCACCTTGACCCCAATTCATGGCCATGCCAATGATGCTAGAGGTCCGCTGAGGGTCAACTCAATTGATCCAGCCACAGTCACATCTGGACCCACTGAAACCCACCCATCACCTCTTCATGACTCTGTGATTGCTTGATTCAGTAGCTGAACTGAAAAATTTCCAACGTAAACATACTTTTTCCAGTCCCTCTGGGAAACTGCACCTTGTAACCCATTGCATTATTTTTAGGACAAGTTGACAGCCCCCTTAACGAAGCATGTTCTCAAACTTAATTTGTGATGAATGTATCGAGAGCTTATTAACATTTTTTTGATCACACAATAATGTTAACTTTTTATTGATTTTGTTTCCAGCAGTAGTGTAACAAACATTTTATCTGTTATCCTCTGGTCCTGATGTACCCACCAAGGACCGCATTTCCTAGAATTCCTAATCCCCAAAGTTTTAACTACACCTGTTCCTGTTTACCCTGATTATTCTTAGTAATATTAAGCTTCTTGTTCTGTCTTATATATGAGAAATCTTCTGTTATATTGGGATAAGGGCACAAAGGGAGTTGCACGCAGAGGGGAATTTGAAGGCTTTATTGGAATACAGCTCCGGACCGTCGTCCAGGAAGAAGACCTCATGGGATAACACCATTGTAGCCGTACTCCAGAATTCCAAACACTTCACAATACAGAGATCAATGCACACCATTGTGTGTTACAGCTGTAAGATGTGGCCAAAGATCATTGCGTTTATTTTGAGCATGGTTGAAGTTACTGATTGTGACTAATGGTGGTCAGTACATTTCTGCATGTATTTACGGTGGAGTACGAAAACATAGATTTGATAGAAAGGTCATGGACATTCAGGCAGCAGTGTATTGCTACATTCGATACTGCTGACAGCACAATGAGCAAATGATTGATTCGGATGTGTGTACTAATAAAGTGCTCCATTCATACCTTTTCCTATTGACCCTCTATAGGCCCAAATTCACAGCTTTGGCTAACACAGTTGTTATACATACATATTTGGGAGATTTATGGAGGTTTATCATTGCCAATCCACATTTAATCACAACATAAAGCTTAGTAAGAAAATCTCATAACCCTACTCCCTATATAGGAAATAGTTATATTACATAGCTATATTCATTTTTATAGGATTAATTGTTAACCCTCTGATATCCACAGCAATCAGTTCTACTCCATCTAGGTTTTTGCACTGATTTCAATGGAACAGATGTATGTCTGTTATATGTAGTTTTAAATCTCTATAGACATAACATGTAAAACTATCCATTCACACTACATAATCATCACATGATTACTCTGGATCTGCTGATAAAAAACTTCCACTGGTGCTCTGCTATATGGCTTACCAGCAAATCCAGCAAACCCAGCAAATCCAGAAAATGAACTAAGTATCAATTTGCCCACAGCGTGTCTGTTATACATAACTCTGACAATTCATTACATAACCTCGCCCTTTCACTCTACAAACTGTACAGCTCTATGACTTGCTCTATGACTGATACGCTCACTAGCCTACTACCTAACATTACATCAACAGATACATTAACACTTTGAACATTAATCACATATAGCATTACACTTTATGCTGGAGGGAAATCTGCTTCTTTTACAATTTCAAGAACAATGGCACAAACAACATAACAACCAAAACCAACCCAAATGGGGTTTGAAAAGGAAGCTGTATGGATGTTTCTGTGGCCAATACTGACTATATAGAGGAAGGAGATCTTTTAAAATATGATTTGATTATCCACAGCGCAGATATGGGGTATATTATATTTTCCCAGTTGCCCCAATTCTATTAAACTCCATTTTAAAAGGTGACATTTTACCAAGAGCTGCAGTAATTCCTGTTAAAACCTTTTCTCAAATAAAACTTTTATTTTTTCAATCATATAATGTATATAGTAGTTGCAGAAGCTACCTTATTACAACTCATAGGATCACGGCAGCTCAGGGAACACTATGGGAATTAGAGTTTGGCGACCTGCCAAAAAAGCAGGAATATGGTATTATTGTGTAGAGTTTTGGAGCTTTGGATCTGTGTCAATTTTTTAACATTTAAATCATTATTGACTGGGCACCATTTGTGTGTGCACATGCTTGCAAAGAGAGATGGTGAGCATTATAATTGTAAATCAAATGTTGGTCCAAATTCTCCAAATCATTTCAGTTGTTATAAGCGCTTTTATTTTTACATTACATTTCCAGCATGGGGCAGACAGTCTTACACAGAACAACTTATCATCTATGACAGTGTGTATGCTCCCTAGGAGCATACATCCATGACTTCGGTGTCACAAGCACTGTATGCGACCTGCTCTCCCAGTTTAGCATGCTAGTCTTAATAGCTTGCCAATGTACATACCATAAAATTGCAACACTCATTTAAAAACAGCTAACACATGTTTTCCTTTCAGGGCCCAGGCATGCATGGAGTATGACCCTGGATGGACTCGCTCTGCCTTGCACTGTATGCAGCAGTACTGGCCAGGCCAGGAAGCTGACCCGGGCACGCCTCACCAGCATCAGCCTGGGTGCGACTCGGAGGACCTGCGTTATGTAACGAATCAGCAAAAGACCTATTACGCAACATTGCTGAGATCGAAAAACAAGCAAGTGAGTTTTGCTTCCTTTTTTTTTAATGAGGACAATCTGCTCATACACACGTACACACACACACACACACACACACACACACACACAAACGAACAACAAAAAAAAAAACGACAGCTCTTGTCCACACACACAAGCACACAATCTCTGACTCCCAGACTAGCCCCTCTTACAACTGCAAACACATATTACCCAGGTGTAATCACACAAAGTGCGCACAAACACAAACACACACATACGCACACACACGCACGCACACACACAAACAAACACACAGACAATTCACTCATACTAAATATTTGATATTACGCATGTATTTACACATATTAAACGTTATTTCAAAACATGTTAAGCAAAGTTTTCAGTATGGCAACAAAATAACAACAAAATAAAAAGCAAATAAACAACTGTGTAAAAATGAACAATGAATGAATGGATGAATGAGGAAAGAAAGCGAGGCTTGCCTCAGTATTCCAACAAAAAATGATGTTGGAAATTTCTGTCTCCATGGAAACCCACTTTTCAGAGTGTCGCCACTTTTGTTATCAAACAGGCCCTGGTGCATTACATAAAGCAGTTCCATGCTTACCCACCCGTCCTACCATAACAATGGAACGCACCAATGGGTGGACACCTCATAATGCCCATGTGTGAACTCACACACTCACACACACACACAGGTGCACATACACCTCAAATGCGCATTAACACACTTTCAGAAATGCACACAGACAGCAAATCCTTTCACTACAGTGATAGTATGTTGTCTCTAAAGCAGACTCAAAACCAAACTCTGATTCAAGTTCACGGCGACCTTCACCAAACTGTCCCAATCAATTATGCCATGTACTATGAACATATGGACAGACGTATGGCCAAAATGATTAACTAGTTTCAACGTGACACTCCAGATGATCACCTTAAAATATCAAAATCACAGCCATCACTTCATGGTACAAATTTACTCATGTAGACAAGTAAAGCAGCTCAGATTTATCATCTTAAGACAGTTTACACCTTGAAAGCCAGGATAGAATGCACTGTGGGCTGATTTTCATATGAATCAACAGGGTTAAGCTTTTATCATCTCCTGCATTGGTAGTCATTGGTAACTGCTGAAGAATACAATAAGAATGGCTCAACCCGTTCGCCACACTCAAAGTACCTTACACTGACCTTAATTTCTGGCCAATAGTAAGAACTCTGGGCATGCCTAAAACCAATTTATGAATGTTTACCTGCTGATTTAGTTCTACTACCGATTAGACAGTAATGTTGGACAGCAAGCTCACACAGTTGGCAAAGCCAGGACCATAGCAAATACTATTTAATAATTATTTGGAGCATTCAGCAGGGTGTAATGAATCTCGACTGTGAAATACTTCATCTCAGTAGCGCAGACAACAGATGTGGGCGAAACTGCTCTGAATCAAAAACACGGTGGCGGGCGAGCCTTGAAAAACAAGCAGAGCTTTCTGCAGGACGCCTCAATACAGTTGCTCATTGCAACCTTAAAAAGCTAAAGAGCTCCAAGTCAAAAACACAAGAGCCAAACACAGATGAACAGGATAAGAAATTTCCAAGGGTGCACATGGGATTAATCAGATGGTGACTTTGAGCGTCCGCTGCCGTGGAAACCCACAACGAGGCGTGAAAGACGCTCGTCTGATCGAGCGATTGGGGAGGAAGCGATCTACTGTCTTAGACCATGGCCGGTCAGACAAAATGAGCGAACCGTGCGTGTGTTATGCTCGTTGGCTTGTCAGCGTTTAATAAATATGCCACTAGCGACACACTCTCTGCCATGGCCCGAGGTCCTGTGACTGCCATAATAAAAGCCACACTTCCCGAAGTTCACCATGTGCACTTCAGCTGCACTACTCCCTTGATAAATAAGGAAGAGGCTGACAGCTCTGGGCTACTCACAAGGCTCACGAAAGGCTCGTTAAATCGGCCCCTTAGACTGAGCCACCGAGGTGTGAGGACGTCGGCCTGAATGATTTACAGCCTCCGAAATTCACCATGAAAAGGAGGCTGGGGTGGGGGCATTTGTAACAGTCAGTCCGTTCATTAAGATTAGCCCCAGACAATGTTCTGTCAGCCGGTGATTTATTATCTGATAGGTGTGCGAGTCCGGTGCGGTCACGCACACAAACATGCGAAGTGGTTAGCACGCGCCGCCTCTGTGTAGGTTAAGCAAAGCGTGGTCTGGGAACAGCAGCGGGGCACCTCGGGCAGGTCTACACAACAGGTCTACGCAGCACTACGGGTCTGGGCGGAACGCATGAGCTCAGCAGTGCAGATCTGGCACTGGGTGAGCTCTCTCTGAGCTGCCGCGTGGGCCTCACACATGCGCTGACACAACACGCGCGCACACACACACACACACACACACACACACACAGTGTCCTGGATACACACAGGCTAGTTGCAGATGAAAATAATTTATGCACACAAAAACACAGAAAGATCAGCACATACACAAAGCTTAACAATTACAAAGCCATTTCACTTTCATATTTGGTGTGTGTGTGTGCATATTTTTGCCTGTCGCTGTGTGGAAAAGTCCAATAAATGAGGTTGATCCTCAGTTAATAATGTGCTTTTTAAACCTTTTTTAAATCTTGGGTGTTCATTTTTGCCAGGACATCGGTTCCCATTTATGTCCCAATTTGAATCAGGCTCAGTGGTATGTGTAGCAGTTAGGGTTATACTTTTACACACACACACACACACACACACACACGCACACGCACACGCACACACACACACACACAAACTGCACAGGTCTCACTCTCCCAACATACATATGGATGGTCGTATCTGTGTGTAAGGAAAACTAGACGAGTTCCAGTACGCATATGGGCAGTGAATGTGAGCTCTCTACCCGGTGTGTAGCGGGTCTCTTGGCTCACTCTGGCAGCTCATTCACACGCACACAAACATACACACACACACACACACACACACACACACACACACACACACTGACACAGCAGGGTCTGCTGCTCCTGGAGTGCCAACTCCAGCTGAGCGACAGCCCTTTCTCTGTCTCGCGCTTTTCTCGACGTCTGAGTGACGAAGACAAGCAGAGACATGCTTGACCACCAGCAGCACATACACACAAATCGAATTCTCGCATTCACGAGCTGACGGGCAGGAGCCCCATCTACAAAATCCCTATGCACAAAGTGCATCCCTGCATAGTAGACACAAACAGACATGATGCAAATTATCCCTACAATACACACACACACACACACACACACACACACACACACACACACACTCCAGAGAGCTTTGACTGAAGTCTGTTTTTGGAGCGAGTAGTCTGAGAGATGCAGTTGATGAACTCCTAGCAGCACTGCACCCATTTTTGCCCTATGGCCTCCTCCAAAGACAACTCCTACTCCTCTGGCACACGCACACACACACACATGCACATTCGCTCGCATACACATGCACACGCGCACGCACACTGCTCTGTAGAAGCTCCTTTCCTGCGTTCCAAGGCACAGTGAGGACAGAGCAGGAGGGAGGAGACTAGCTGGCAGTCAGAGGGTATTCAACGTTCAGAGGGCTGACAGACAGGCGAATCGAAAAGATGGATGTGGTGGTGGGGGGGGGGGGGACTCTTGGCAGTTACTTTTATTCTATTCTTCATTCAATCTTAGTGCCCAATCAGACACACACATACAGATTGTTGACAAACAAGACCACCTCGGCCTGGACAGTAGAGGAGACAGGTGCTTGTGTTGTAAAGACTCGGCTTCCAAATCTCATCGATTTGGAAGGTTTACTGCTTAGAGGTTAGTTGCACTCCTGTTATTCCTGTTAAAAGACACACACACGCACACACGCACACACGCACGCAAGCACAGTTAAAAAAGGAATGATGACTAAAAGATTTTGCAATAGTTTCACACATGTAAAGTATGCATTTATACACACACACACACATAACTCATTCATCACAGATGATCAAATGATCATTATCTGTAATTTAGAGATATTCCTGGCTCTTGCTGACTCTGTGACGTATGCGTTTTGAATACTAATTAATATAAATAACTACAATCATCACAGTAATTTACCACATGAATCAATCACTGGTTATTTGCAAACAACCATTAAGCCCTTCCACCTCATCAAGTATGTTTCTCTCATAAACTGAATTCTTATTAGCTAACTCTGGATGCAATACTTCAACAAAATGTAAACAAAAACAGGGGGGAATCAATAAAACATTACAACAGCAGTATACCATTCATACCTTCAGATGTTACCTAAACACAGATGTCCTTTTTCTGTATGAGAATTTCCATCTTGCCTTACATGATTATAAAAATTGTGGCAAAAATATTCTTAAGAGTAGTATATCACCAAGTGGGAATAGACGCATCACTAGATGGCAGTAGAGTTCTGCCTTGTTTTTGTTTTTTTTGTTGTTTTTTTGGGGTTTTTTTTTTGATGACGTTCAGATTACAAATCAGCTTTTAAAAAGTTCCAGCTCGGAATCTCTCATAAAACAAATTACCTGTAGGCAGCTTTTATTCAAAATAACAGCATAAAACAACAGCATAAAAGTCCTCAGATGGTGGCATAAACTGAAAATGTTTAAAGTGATTTACCAAAATATATCTTAATATCTCTAATAAAGATTACTGTGTGAAACTGACTTTGTTTCTGACTATATATGACTTTGTTTCTGACTCTAGTCACTGAAACCTGACAGCACAAACAAAAATACATTTCAGTTAGTGATGGAGAGGGTACGTTAAAAGAGAGAGAGAGAGAGAGAGAGAGAGAGAGAGAGAGAGAGAGAGACTTGGAAACAGGAAACCGTCGGGTCATCGTTTTGACCTGGATATTTCCCACTCCAGGGTCATCTGACCAAACGACGACGAAAAAGTCTTTAAACATACATATATATATATATATATAGAGAGAGAGAGAGAGAGAGAGAGAGAGAGAGAGAGAGAGAGAGAGAGAGAGAGAGATAGATAGATAGATAGATAGATAGATAGATAGATAGATAGATAGATAGATAGATAGATAGATAGATAGATAGATAGATAGATAGATAGATAGATAGGAATTGCGACGGTTGTTGGGTTTTAACTTTTCGTTACTACGTCGGAGCTCGTGACAGAGCGACGCCCGCGGTGGCTCGTGCACTCGGAGGCAAGGCGTGAACACCTGCAGGGATGTAAGACATCATAGCGCTTGATTTGGCTTGTGTCGGCGACGTTATAACGTATTTCGGTACATGCATTATTCGGTTCGCTGCATGTTTTGACCAAGCATCTTCATTGATTATTTAAAAAATTATTAAACCTAACGAAACGGATTCAAGACCACGCCCAATATGATATAGTCTACTAAAAGTGGGTAATATGCTAGTACGCTTTAAGTGCGACCTTGGGAGCTTTGCGTTGAGAAAGATGTATTGTTTTTACAAAAAAAAAAAAAAGGCAGAACTTTTGGTCAGCAAAAAGTGTTTACATTTTGGGAAATGATTCATTGCAGAAAACAGCGCACTAGCCATTTCACCCCCTGGCTGAATGATCTCTGAGACTACTCGAAACACGTAGGCTATAGGCTGTGTAGACTCTCGTCACGAAAGCCAGAATGTCTCAGAATCGGAGCTGCACAGACTACACAGCTCATCCACAGTGTGTGTGTGTGTGTGTGTGTGTGTGTGTGTGTGTGTGTGTGAAAGACAGAGAGCCAGATACACCCCTCCTACTCGCCAAAACACAGTAGCTTACACAAGCTGACACTAAATTCTGTCCTTAATCAAAGACTCAGTGATGCATCCTGATGAGAATTTTGCACTGAAGAAGGCTTTGCAGTCAGTCATTGGTTTAAAAGTTTGAGGCATGTAGCCTGCCTGGGCTGGGTGTTCCAATCAAATCTGCAGAATTATCAAGCACCTGACATTTTATCAGCTCCAGGTACTGAAGTTGAGGAAGAAATGTTCAATTGCAGATACTTTTACAAACCAGCATATATGATTTAAAAAATCCAAGCCCTGCTAAAGCAAAATGTGAATGATTCAAGACCCCCAACCTTCCAGTGGCCAAAAAAATGGATATAAAGCTGAACATTCTGGTTATGTTACTAAAACCAAGTAATATTTGGCTCCCAAAGCTAAGTTACACAGCCCAAATGACCCAGAATATCACCAAACAAAATATCCCATGATGCACATTATTCATGGAAAGCTTTTACCTTTCCAAAATACTGTTACATTCCGAAGTAGAAGGCTGAAAGCAGAGGACATAACCTAAACAGAAAAGGTCCACTCAGCTTTCAGCTTTCTACGGACCCTCTTTTTTAACAGTGCGGAGATCTTGCAGCAAATGGTGACATCTAGTGGAATCTTAGGAGAATAACCATTAAAAAATACTTCTGCAGCCTAAATGCTTCGCAAAATAGAATTTTCAGCGAGCGATGCCTGTAAAACCTATAAACCATGCAACATCTTAAATATCCACACGTGAGCAATTAACAGAATTACTTTATGGATTATACATACAAGTGTTTGTCTGTCTAACAAGACATGACTACAAACAAGATATCAGGGTTGCATTTATTCAACATATCTTAGTTGGGCAGTACACATGTGTCTCCTGCTTTTCTATAAGCACCCCCCCCCCCCCACACACACACACACACTTGAAGCTGCAGCATTCCTCTTCGGTTACAGTATTCCAAATATGATATCAGGCTGAGAGAAATGACAGATACAAAAATACAAAATTCATTTGAGGCATGATTGAAACTCCAGCATAACTGTTTGAATGTATATGAGTTTTCAACTGTGAAAGACAATGGTTCCAAGTGATGAATTATGTTCAGCTGTGGATGCGGTTTGAGTGCTTGTGTGTGTGCGTGCATTGTACCCGTTGAATAATGAACTGCTGCCCCAGGTACTGGGATGCTACTTTGGGCATGGTCTCCTGTTCCCCAGCCTTACAGCGCAAGTAACCATAAAGATTAGTGGCCTGGAGAGAGATACCCACCACTACCAGAACCTGAAGACAGAAGGACATCCATGAATCTTTGGATTTGCATTTGTGTGTGCCTGTATGTGTGTGTGTGTGTCTGTTGTTTATGTTTTTGTCAGATGTATGCTTATATCCATGTATGTATGTATGTGTGTGTGTGTGTGTGTGTGTGTGTGTGTGTGTGTGTGTGTGTGTGTGTGTGTGTCTAAGACAGCTTTACCAGCCATTTCATCTTGAGGGAGAAGAGTGTTGTAAAGAAGAAAGCAGTCCAAATGAGAGGGCAGATGATCAGCCCCAACCAGAAAATCTGCATTTCAGCTTCCGTACCACTATTGTCATGGTTCTGTACACACACACACACACACACACACACACACACACACACACACACACACACACACACACACACACACACACACACACACACACACACACACAACCACACACACACACACACACACATCAATAATCAGACTGAGAAAAAAACATGAGAATTTGCAATGGGTCAATTTGCATATGAATCCAGGAGCAACTTCTAGTGGCCAACAGCTTAGGTCCTTAAGTTTTATTTATAATAACTAAGAGATAATTAAGACAATGAGTGTGTGATCATTTGGTGAAAAAGACAAGACAGGAGGACCTTCTGAAGGTTCCCTCGCTTACCTTCTTAGCCTCAAAAACCCAGTGGCTCTGCCCATCTTCATCAATCTGATTCCACCAGCGTAGGCCAACCAGCAGCCTGCCACTCACATTCTGAGAACCAACCACAGGAACAGGGTGGGTGATATGAGGAAAAACCATCTTTAAAGAACTGCAGAGGAAAGGCTATGCGCTGCTCCATTGTCTACTCACTAAGCTCACTTGCTTCTTTTGAAGCAGCACCACCCTCGTGATCACCATAGATCTATTTGACATTTGAAAACAGTGGCAGCAATAGCTCACTGGTTAAAGTACTTGAGTTGCAATCAGAAGGTTGCTGGTTCTAACTTCACCACTGTCAGGTTTCCATTGTTGGGTCCCTGAGCAAGACCCTTAACCCTAAAGTTGTACTCTGTCAGAATTGCAAGCTGCTTTGGATAAAAGCATCAGGTAAATGTAACTCTCTCTTTCTTCCATCCCACACCTTTTTTTTCTGTTTACCTTCACAGACCAGAAGTCACATGAGAGCAAGGTCAAGACCAGGACGAAGCAAGTGGCGAAACTCCTGCTGAACCAGTCGCTGCACAGGTAGGCGATGACGGCGCCGATGCGGAAGAACAGATGAAGGAAAGTGGCCAGAGGGTGTCTGGAGAAGTTACTCAGAGTAACTCAAAGTAGTGCATATGACAGACCAACAACAGAGCACACCAGCCATACAAAACAGAGCACAAAATACTGTCCTTTCGCTATGTCTTTAAACACTCGACACAGTCTCTCACAATGGCTGACGCACAGCTGTGCTTGAAGCAGATTATTTTGGACTTCCGTAGACCGAAGAACAATAACACCGCCTAAGGTTTAGAAGAAAAAATCTAAATTGGCTAAAATAGGCTGATTGATGTAGGCCCAAGCTGTAGATTCACACAGCCTGGAAAGTATGTTTTGACTCATGACACACAGTGAACTGTCCCCTCGATTAGATATATACGTTTGTAATCTTTTTTTTCTAGCCCACAGTCTAGCGCTACCATTCCAGTGTCTGCATTCAGTACTATTTAAAGCAGACAGGCTATAAAAAGATATAGAAATTTAAATAAAAAGACACGGAGACCATAGCATGGTGACTAGCACCTTTGTTACACATAGCCACTGTTTATAGTTTTTGTTTGTTTGTTTGTTTGTTAATTAATTTAGCTTCCAATGCTTAATGAAATGTCTGCATGGTTCTTTTTCTCTGACTATGTTTGGTTTGTTTAGTTCACAGTGTTAAAAATCACATGGCATAATATCCACTACACATTTATGAAAAATAAGTGGAATAAAAGAATATAAACGTGTTTTTAAAAGTGCATCAAACTTGAGTGAACATTCCAATATGTTAAAAATCCATTTTATTGTTAGAAAAAAATCTTTGTGTCAATAGGGCTTTATTCTAACATGTATTCTATGTATTCTAACATATCATAAATACATAAAAATGTTAAATTATATAGAACATTAATACAGATTAATTGTAGAACAATCACTCAGAAAGGTATTAATGAACAGGCCCCTCTAATGGAACCACAGGCTTCCAGCCCAGGGATTTTTATCCATCTATTCTCCATTCTCTGCATTGATTGCTTTACGGTTCTGGGGGATACCAGTGATGTGCAATGTCACAGAACCCACATAAAGGGTTCACCAGTGTGTTTATGCTGCAGAGCATACTGACATTGTAATATGTAGCAATATAGTCAGTAAATATTCAAGATTGTTCGGCTCTAGTACAGCTATAAAATCAGGACTAATTGACAAACAATACTATATAAATACAATACTGACCGAGATACGGGTGGTTCCAGTTTGCGATTTTTTTTAGGACTGTGTCCCCACGATGAAGTGAAATCACACGAGCAGAACTATTAAAATACTTGCCAGTTCGGCTTGCTGGTGCCAATTCTGCTTACCAATTCTGCTTTACCCGAACATCTAAAACTCACTAAAGTCATATCAAAGAAGGAATGAAAAGGCAGCTCTGGGCAGCTCAGTCTGATCTCACTAGACTGTTATAGGTGTCACCTCAAAGACAGGAGAGAAAGGACAAAGGTCGTTAACCGTATTTTGGCTGTTTGCCGCGCACGTTCCTCTTCCGTCCCGAAATCAAGCGACACATCCTCGATTTCCTCCGAGAGTGACTGTGAACGGGGGAGGTAACAAAATCCATTCAAAAATGCAAACATATAAGCACATATGGTACACGGATAATACGCACAGGAGTGTAACGCATCGTCCGTTAAAATATCCCAAATACGCCCACGGTATAGGCTGCATCGTACCTCAGTCATACTTTGTATGTTTTCCACCTGTTCTTGTTCAAATTGTATCTTGCAAAAATAAAATAAAATAAAATGTTTGTTTTTTTCCAGCACCCTGCTAACAGTAGGCTTAGAGCATGGACAGAGAAATGGCTCCAAGGTGGAAACGTCGACGAACCCCGCTTCTGCATAATTAGGCTACGTAATGAATAGGTTTTTATTAACTGTTTTCAGGAACATGATGTCGCTGAAAATACAAAAGATTTATTGTGAGGTTTTTTTTTCAACAGGCATTGCCGGTTTAATAGGAGTGAGACGATAGGGTATGTCTTCACAAAGCCTGGTTTTGTTGTCTACCCCGGGCAAACCTTTTTGATGCCGCCCTCCATATTTATCTCGTTATGTTTCAGTTCTGCTACTGAGGAACCAAAGCTCTGGGCTACTTAAGCTTTTCAAAGTGGGATGGGAGCTATCTGTGTATGCTACGGACGTACCCATTAATATCATTAAATGTAAACATACACACAAATATCAGTGTAAATATAAATGTATGTGCTGGTTTTATTTTCAGCGTTTTATTCTTTCCACACCTAAAGTGATTTATACTGCTATTTTTACCTGTGAATGTCACTCAGCAAAATCTCTGTTGCTGTCTCCAACTAATATTATTAATTAGAATTCAATAGATGTGACATACGTTATTTTATTGCAGCAAACAAAAACCTGCTCGAGCTGCTGTAGGAATACTCCTGTCCACCAGATGGGGCCATTTACTTGCCAGAAAAGAACACACAACAACATTTTGTCTGCAGATTACAATTTTCATCTACAGATGGAAGCTTCTATTGGCCCAAACCACTAGCACTGGACTCCGGCTGAGCTTGGTGACCTCACATCACTAATGCATCTGCTAACCCAGGAAGTTAACTGAAGCTGAATAGACTGAGTCTGAGCTCACTTTAATAAAAATAGCAATACCATAGGCATTGGTAGCTCAGTGGTTAAGGTGTTTGACCTATAATCAGAAGGTTGCTGGTTCAAGCCACTGTTAAGTTGCCACTGCTGGGCCCCTGTGCAAGAACCTTAACCCTAAATTGCTTAAATTGTACTCAGTCATAAATGTAAGTTGCTTTGGATGAAAGTGTCAGATAAATCTGAGGTGGTTGTTGAATCAATAAAAACAGGATGATCATATTACATGCAAGTTGTCTTAATGCAGAACTAGTTTCTCTTTCTTTTTCTCTTAAATGGGGCAATGATCATATGATTTATTGGCATGTGTATCAAAGCGAGGCTTTATAGTTTTACAAAAATTGCTTTAATAAGATTGAAACATAACAGTGGTAGCAAATAATGCTTTTTTTTATCTATGCAAGAATGTCCAAACACATACATATCAGATCTGCTAAGATGTGCTTTGAACAATATTTGTTATTACCACATTGCTTTATTGGTAAATATAAAGAAACACTACATATAAATTAGTACAAATATTTAAAATACAGCAGTTGTTCTAGTTTTTACAGTACTTTGTCATTCTCAAAAGAAACCATTATATGCTACAGCCTAATTGTCAAATGTGGCATAAACAACATTTACTAAGTTCCAGACAAAATATTTGTTTCTGTTTTGTACTGACGACTAACTGAAATGAAACATATTCTGTCTGCATGGCAGGCGAATGAAGCCAGGAGCAAGTCCTGTGGTAGTGCTTTCAGTACCAGCATGTTATTAAGTTAACCCATGTGTGGGCACACGAGGAGAGGCGCGTAACTCACCGCCCACTCCTGGTCCTCTCATATGCCAAAAGGATACAGCTGCAGATAGCTCCTGACTGTGGCGCTCACGGGCAGTGCTTCCAGGCCGTCACGCCCATACACGCGCACCACAGCCCGCCGCGCAATCTCCTGGAGCGTCTGGGATGACGTCCCACGGTACGGGTTCCTGAGGCTTCTCTTAGGTGACGCAATGTAGAACTCCAGCAGGGCGAAAAGGCAGGGGAAGGCGTGCTTGCTACCGTCCAACGCGAACCCCTCGTCGCCAAGCAGCACTCGTACACTGGTGGGGCCCTCGGGGGCCTGGTAGCTCAACGTGAAGAAGACATCGGTCTGTGTGCTATCGCGGATGAGGAAGGTGCCCAAGGGGAGGTGGGCCAGGCGGGTGTGTGCCTCGTCCACCTCCAGTGGGCCATAGTAGAAGCCACTGTTCTCCAGGTACTTCATGGCTTGTGCCACCACCGAGCACTCCTGCTGCCGGCGGAAGGGGCGAAAGTGAGTCGGCGGGGAGGGCTGCGTGGCCGGAATGTCGGTTGGGTTCAGAGTGTCCCGTGGCACAGCTGCGCGGTCCGGGCCATTGTGCTGGACCATTCTAGTGCGGGGCCCAGCTGTGCAGCGCTCCCATAGCTCCAGCTCATGCAGGCAGTGCGGTCAGCAAGACTAAAGTAGAGAGAGAGAAGACAAAGAAAATGAACCCAGTCTACTGCGGAGGAGGGGTTTGCTCATGTCTAAACACATCACTTTGTGTATAAGGCAACATACACTTTTTTGTATGTTTTTCTTCATTTGTAAGAAAAAATAGCATAATAAATCATGCATAAAAGAGCTACTGGACAGTCAGTGGCATTTATGTACCAGTTAGTACGGACCAATTATTATAATACCTTTTTATAGCAATAAAAAATAGGGTATCTTACCCAGGCGCACACTGCCAGTCGGACGCCGCCTAAGAAGAGTTCTGTAATATTTGAACTGCTGTGAACATAAACGTTGTCACATAAGAATTTTCAAATTCAAGACGATATTGAGTGATCAACTTCGCCATCAACTTCAGAGCGATCCGTGCTGAACCAGCGCAACTCCCGTTGTTATCTGGTTTATCGCTGTTCCTCTTAGTTTCCGAATGTAATATAATTTTGACAAACCTGAAGCCTTTAAAATGTAAGAATTCCCTCTGCGTTATTACATCTCGCAAAGATCCATCAGAGCATGTCGCCTTTGTAAATCTTTGTAGAGAAAATGAAAGTGAAAGCCACCGATTTGAATCGCCTATAAGGAATCCTGGATCGGTTACTTGACCTACAGATGAAGTTCATTAATCTATAGACTGGTTTTCTTTTAACGTTGTGTTTTCGTGCGGTAAATAGTAGGCTAACCAGTCCGTATTAATGTCTCGGATAATAGACTTAAGACAGCATGTCTTAAAAAATAACAGCTTGACTCGATTTGCAAATACTGCAGTATTTTATGCTGTGCATCATACGCTAAAGCGCTCGCGGACTTAATTTTTCAAAGTTATGTAATAGTAAGAAATTTACATTTACGGTATTTAGCAGACGCTCTTATCCAGTGCGATTTACAGAGTGTTTTGTCGTTTACTCATAGAATATATCCTAGAACAGTGCAGTAGGTCAGAGTCCAACATACCAATGAACTAGAATACTGTAGAATACAGGGATGAATGCTGATACCTAAAAGTACAAAATACCTATAAGCTCTATCTTAAACAATAAAAGAAATAAAATGATAAAGAAATACAAGTAATGGGTCCACGATTTCTTCAGCGTTCTTACTTGGAAAGCAGCGTATTAGAGTTTTATGGTATTTTCACTAATGTCTTAAGACCATACAGTCCGATTTTCAAAGGCAGCGTCTTGCCATTAAAAGATGGAATAATAAAGCGGTCAGGCTTTAAGAGGGTTGGGTTGTGATCAGCGGGAGGCTATGAATTGTAAGATCAACTATATTACGTCATTTGAACACACGCATTAAAACCCTGTCCAACTGGAAACTAGCTGTTAAAAAGGAAACAAAGTGTTTCAAAATACTTATCTGCTCAATCTCGCAGAAACACGCGCGCATGCGCGCATGCACAACGCTTTTACTATCATCCACCGGAGTTACTCTAAATCACGTGATCTTCAACTAGCGGTTAATAGCAAGGCGATGTTAAAGTTTAGATCAGTGGCACTCAACCACACACTGTGTAAATAAATGAGCAGCGGATTCCTAAATAAGCAAATAAATAAATAAGCCAATATACCACACACACTCAAAACATTTAGGAACAAAAAGGAAACACGCCTCTATGAAACAGGCATACTGTAGTTGAGGCTGTTAAATTTACAGTATAAATTACACAGGTGTGTGATAGCACAGATCAGTTCAAACTGTCTTTCATTTAAATGTAACAAATTTAACAGTCTTAACAACACAATCTACAGAACTGAACCTGCTGTGAGAACATTAGCTAGAAGGCGTGTAATGGTGTAATATATATATATATATATATATATATATATATATATATATATATATATATATATATATACACACACACACACACACACACACACACACACACACACACACACACACACTGATGAATGTAACGTGGAATCAAACGAGGACCACGACTATACGACACTATGTGGAACAAATTGCAATTTGCACTACTGTCTGTTAAATGAAATGAAATAAATAAAAAGAAAATGGGTCTCGTTGCTTTTTTCCTGTTGTACTGAACTCATACTGAAGTGTAACATCCAAACCGTGATGTGAACAGAACCAGCTTCTGAATGAATAAACAACATTTTCAAAATCCAGAACATGCCCACTGCAGCATCATGGTAGAGCCATTTTTTAAAATAAAAATGTTATTTTTTCTAAATAATTTTTCCTTCTGTTTAATTTTTCCTGTAACATGCATTGAGTAGGCCTAGTATTATAACGAGGTGTGTGAGGCTATTATCAAATCAGTGTAATGCCTATTGCATTCATTTGTATCTTGTCAGTCTAGCAGTTTATATTCCTCTTCAGGTCCCAGTCTGTCCAAATGTCTCCTGTCTCTTCTGTCTATTGTTAGTTTGTCTCGAGATGGTCATACTGACATGGCTTGTGGCCAAGCAGCATAGGACACTGTGCCATATATTATGTTCCCAGAAAAACTGGACACTTTAAATACACTCAGGGACACATTTAATAAGATTTTCTTGAGAGAAAGATTTTAACTCACTGACTCAAAGCTTGACTCACTGTCCCAAAATTTTCACTCACTGTCCAAAAATTTACGCTGCATCACGCATTCAGTCAGACGTCTGTTTGCTGTGTAAACAGCTGATTTTTGATTCTGCAGTAAGACTACTTCTGGAGTCTAAAATAACGTAGCCCACAAATAAGCAGTAAGATAATAAAACGCTGTTACAGTATGTGGTGAAGATAGACTCCAAATGATCCCTCTTATGAAACTTTAAGCTGATCAGGGTGGGCTTTTGCTCACCCCAGGCCACGGCCAGGACCCGGGACCCCTCTGGCTGTGAAGCTGAGCAACAAAGCCATAAACAGCCCAGCTGAGAGTAACACGCTGGCCTGGCTCGCTGCCCCTTCGCGCTCCTCTCAGGGGTCAAAAACCCCTGGGAGTGTAGTCAGCCAGTAACATATGGCTATTTTAATATACTCTTTAAATTGTGATATTTGCTTCTATTATTAGATAAGTGTCCATTTTTCTTTTCATTACTTGCCCCTTATTAATTTGCATTATTAATCCTGATCAATTAATTTGGATGTTGCTTATCTTGATTATTGTAAACAACTGTTAAGCACTCCTAGTTGTGTTTACTTGAAATCTTATATGAACCAATTAGACAAACTATATTAAAGTCAGCAGTTTGTAACTTCTAGGAAATAGGAAAGTAATTAAAGTCGATTATCCAATTGCTCGATCCATCGCAGGGTTTGATGCTTTGTTTTGCAAGATTGTCCTACAGGAATTATTTTCACCCATTGTGAAAACAAAGGCTTTTGAATAAACATAAACCAAGCCACGCCCTATCCCCAACATATACCTGGAAAGTTCGACCTCTTCACAGTCTAGTACGAGGTGTGAATCAGAGGAAGACCCACAGATGAAGGGGTCCCCCCCCCCCCCAAGTCTGTGATGGTAGATCCAGACTTTAACTTTTCTTTCAAATCTAAGTCAATAGCCTCTCACTAAGTGATTAGATTAGAATGACTCGAATCTCATGTTATCTTAGTTTATTTAATTTTTTCATTTTTACTTTGTTGGTTTGGTAACTTCTTATTATTTTGTGTTCATGGGAATTTGCTCATCACAGCTTATATCAAGCAAATTCACCTGGGTATGTTGATTAAGGCTGAAGTTCCATTGTGCAGCCAGCCATTAATGCAAAACCCCTGCTTCAGAAAGGCCTGCCCACATAGGCCTATGACTTTCAAACTGAGCCGGCTCTGAAGATCTGATCCCTCGGCCCAGGAAGTCTGGTCATTTCACTGTCATTGGCCTTCACTGTGCACTTTTGAGCCAACAACACCGGGGACAACGGACACTCTCCCTCAGTACCACCCAGATGGTCTCACATGGTTGAGCCTGCGAGTTCTAAAACAGGCATTTTCAGTTTTACATTACCAGTTGGTGTAAAAAGCAGCACTACTGTTTATATATATTAAAATTAGATCATTTGTGATTCAGCCTCCTCAGTTCTATAGTTAGTTCTCCCAAAACAGTTTCCCCTTTTCTCCAGTCTTAATGTTATACCTTTAGTCGTGTTCTTTCTGTCACGGTACGGCCCCTCCTCCCCAAATGTCTCCCAGGGTGTGTGTGCGTGTGTGTGTGCGTGTGCGTGCGTGTGTGTGTGTGTGTGCGTGCCCGCATGCGTGTGTGTTTGTGTGCGTGTGTGTGTTCGTTCGTCCGTATGGCCACGCCCTCCCCTTGTGTCACACAGTCTCCTTTTGCATTGTCAATGTGCGTGTATATAAGTGTCTCGTTTAATTGTGGAGGTGTCTGTGTTTAACGATAGCCTAAGCGCTACGTTGTCTTTCATGTTAATCATTAAACGTCATTATGTGCCACACGGCTCGCATCCTGCCAAGTCTTCCCGAGCTACGCTTTTCATACAAATTTTGTTTGTTTAATACGTTTTCTTTGTTTGGTTGATCTGTAGATAGTTACATTTACATTTACAGCATATAGCAGACGCTCTTATCCAGACCTACTTACAAAAGTGCTTTGTCATTTACTAATAGAATACATCCTAGCCAATACAGTAGGTTAGAGTCCAATATACCAATGATCTAGACTACTGTAGAAATACAGGGATCAATGCTGATGCCTAGAAGTACAAAATACAAAAGTAGACAATGATAAGTGCCCTAAGTTCATTCCACCATCTAGGAGCCAGGACAGAGAATACACTCAGTGTTTGTCTTGCATGAGACTTGAAGCCAAGCCTAGACTGCCCAGTTAGTCATTCTGCAGGTTTTCATTAATCTTTTTTCTCTTTCTGTTTTTGGCCTAGTTAGCTACTTTGGTCCAACACAAACCATTTGGGGTAATTGTGGTTGGTTATATTGTTATGCCTGTTAACTATAGTTATTCTAGTGATCTCCATACCTCTGGTCATTAGTAGAAGCTTAGTCAATGATTTTTACATGTTTTCCTATCTCCGTTTACTCAATAAACTTAAGTTATTACATTTGTGAGTCAATAGTGATATTCTGTGTAGAAGAGAAATAATCACATATCGAATTGGTGATTTTCATGAGTTGAGACTGAATTATTAAATCATTAATAAATTACTTAAAATAAATACATTTTCTCTGTTTCATCAGGGTGGTGCTCCAGTTAACTTTATCAACTGTGACTGACAATTTATTAAAGTGTTAAAACCGCTACAAATAAAGCAATGTTAATGTTAACAAGTTAACAATAAAAACGTTTAGATTTTTTGTGTTTTGCACAAAATATTGTGTGATGGCTAGGAGAACAAAGGTGTGGTTCTTGCAATATCTTGTTTTTGTTTTGGTTCTTGCCATGCAATATCCTCTCTTTGCCAGAATATTTCAGCATGATAATGAATTCCAGTGCAATATAATACAGTTCAAAACACCAGACTGAACAAAAGAGAGAGATTCAAAATTGTAGTGAAGTACAAAAACTCTGCATGAGGCCTTAGATGATGCCTTTGCTCGTGTTTCACCTGTTCAGAGTGGACGCACTGACCTATAAACAATCACATGTTAAGGCAACAATCATTCCTTTGGTGCTGACTTATCATCCTATAAATAAAACAGTGGCTGATATTATAGATAAACACCTCAGAATCCTCCAGTATGTTGCAGAAACTGCATCCCTTTTCATGGATCCTCCACTAATCTCCTACCAATGAGACAAAAAGACATGGTTGTCAGGAATTAAATAAATGATCATTCAAATAATGGCTGTGGTACTGTAGCCTGCAATCGCTCTAGATGTGCTACGTGTAAATTTATTAACACAGACAATAAAATAACTGACACAAAAAGATCGGTTTCTTGAACATGTTCAGACCATCAGAATTAAGGATATGTCGTTTCCAGTGGCAAGGCATTTTAATACTAATGGACACTGCACTAATGATATATCTGCTTGCAATGCCAGTTACATTAGGAAACTCAAAGAAAAAGAACTGATCTACACTCTTGGAACTTTAGAAGCCCATGGAATGAATGTTATGATTTAAACATCTACCTTTTCACATATAAACTGGCCCCTCCTACTATTAGTTCAGAAGCACTTTGCTTGAACAGCGGATGAAAGACCTCTGTCTGAATCATCCTGTTTCTCTGAAACCTAATGTACTTCACTGGAATTTTGACCACATATATCTCTGCAGCTTTATTATTGCATATTACTGCAGTTATTCACTTGGAACACTGGAGTACTGGAATTACTGCAGTTACTCACTTGGAATACTGAAATACTGGAATTAATTCCAAGTGAGTAACTGCAGTTTCTTTGGATTTTCTCCTTCTTATTTAAGCCCACAGACCCAAAATAAGCCAATATGTCTGTAAACACTAATCAGGAAAATTATGCTAAAATGAACTTTGCTTATGAATCAGATAAATGAGGCAATGAATCAGATAAACATTGGCACATTTTTCTCTCTGAAGTGAATCACATGCTTATTTTTTAGTTGCTAGCACAGAGTTCTGATCAGAGAACTGTTGGTGAAAATGTGGTGAACTAACATGCCATCATCAGTTAAATATTTTCAGAGCAACAAGTCGCTGGTGTTTAATACATTAACTCAAGTGATATAACGTTGATTTCAAATATGAGTAGTGCTATGAATTAATTATAGAATTACTCTGAGATTGGGCAAAACAGTGCAGATATGCATGCTAAACAACCTGCTTATGTCAGGACATCAAGATGACAGGATGTCAGGAGTAGGAGAGTCTGGGTGATTGTGAGCCTGCAGGTTTTTTTCCACAAACACACCCGATTCAGGAGTCCTTTGTTTTCTTAAAGCAACAGACTTCTTATGGCATGCTTGCTTTCAGCCTTCTGTAAGCCATGATGCAATCTGACCCATAATTGCAATCCTATTTGATCTGTAAATCTGCTTTATTAATATATCCAGATAATATTCCCAACAATATAATTTACCCCAAGTATTAAATAATCACAGAATTTTCTTTTAATGCAGTTTAACACATTTATTACTGATGATAAACTCAGTGGAGAAGCCTATTGCCAGTTTACAGATATGGAGAAACTGACTATTATTCAAACAAAATTTTCTTTTTACTTTTCTAACATTTACTTTGTGAAAGGGTAGACTAGAAATACTTTTACTTTTGAGCACATGGTGCTCAAAACTAACACGTCATCAAAATTTCTTGCCAAACATCAGCAGTCCTTGTGAGTTAGAAATCTAATGTAGATTACATAAATATGATCCAAATCTAATGTATATTACATAATATAGTGTAGATTACATAAATATGATCCAAATCTAGTGTATATTACATAATATAATGTAGATTACATAAATATGCTCAAAATCTAGTGTAGATTGCATATTATAGAGTAGATTTCATAAATATGATCCAAATGTACTAAAATGAAAGTGAAGTGGGCTTTGATTGGTTGAGGTCAGACACGAAGTGAGAAGCTTTAGAAATGGCTTTCTTACAGTCTCTGTGCTCTGTGGTGATAGGTTTGGCTTCGACTTTTAGTGACCAAGTAGAGCATAGATGTGAGTCGTTTGTGGTTCTGGGCATGTAACGCTGCAATTATCATCTGTTATGGTGATTAAAATATCACTTTCCTTCCCTGTTGCAGATTGCTGATAGCTGTACAGACAGCATCTCCCTGTGGGAATGTCACCACTGTTCAGAACACCAACCTACTTTTGAACTTCGTACTTTAAGAACTTCTGGAATTCTAGAACCTCTGTGTGTTTTCTAACTATGAACAATCTTGTATATATTAAAAAAACCAAAAAAAAAAACCAAAAAAAAAAACCACCTTTCCCACCACATACCATTTACTTTGTACTGGAGTACTTCTCCATTCCTTTGTAATAATGGAGTCTTTCAAGAAAGCTATGAGATTGAACAATCTAAGCATAGCTTCACTTTCTAAATGATGTCCCGTGTACCAAGTATCATTTTGAAACCATGAAAAAAATGGAACAATATACATTACAGTAACGTCCTGTCCCGTCACTACCGGGATACATGGTGATGCCGTTTCGCTGACATTCGTTTTTGTCAACTTCGTCAATTAATTCTCCTACGAGCGGCCATTCGTTACAGCGAAAGCTGCAGCAGCAGCCGCCTGTGAAACTGCGGGAGAGGCATCACAACTTCCTCACTCCTACAGAGAAAACTGCATGTTTACCGAACAACTGTAAATTTCACATGGCCTTTACTTAAAGTCGCCTAGATCAACGTTGAAAAGGAAACGAAACATCATCCAGTCTTATTTAAACAGTGCAACGTTGTACATTGTACACCATGAATCGTTTTTCAAGATGCAATATGCTGCCATATGTTTTAATAGGTTTTCTCATAGGAGTCTGAGTTGTTGAACGATTCATTTAGATGTTTAATTAAAATGACTTGTTATTATCATATAAAGTGGTGTTTTCTAAACCTAGATGTTCAAACTAAAGTCAGCAATTAGGAAGAACTTTTCGTTCTTTTCGCTTTTCTGAAACAAGACTTGAAATCGCTGGCTGCACTGCCCCCTGCTGGTACAGCATCAATACTGTATGGACCTCACAATGCTTTGTGATTTTTATTCTTAATATTGTTTTGCAGTGGAAGGGGATGGGGAATCTGATTTGCTTCAGAATTCATCAGTGCACCAATCAAATTTGAAAATAAAAATAGCTCTTATATCTCTACTCACTGCCCTGCAATATCCACAATTTTTTTTGCGCAGATTTATGCGATTCACCAGATTCATTCCTCAATAGAGAGCAAATGTCACCTGCTGTTCTCTTCTGATTAACACGCAGATGCATGTTTCTGTGAGGATAATGGAAAGACAGGACAATGTCGCTATGTCTGTCATCGCGCCAATAAAACTGAGCTACATAGCATACAGATAAACTCATTAATAATTTACTGCAATTTACTTATGGAAAGGACACACAACAGCTTGATAAAAGGATAGTTTTGAGCAGTAGGTTGCCTGGCATTTGTTATTTGTTGATTTATATGGACAGCTGCAATGAAATAAAGCCAAGAAATTGTAGGTGTCCTGCAGTGGTGGTGGGGTTACTGGGAACCAAAAGAGAACATTTTAGAATAAAAAAAACATGCACTGACAGACACTGTGGGTTGTTCTACCTCTCTATTACAGCAAGATGTGAAATGTTATATTGACCACTGGAGTAAAAGCACTGCCTTGTGTGTAAGCCCTTAATGGTGGGATCTGTTTCAGGATTTTGTCGGTGGTACGTGGCAACGTGATGCTAGAAGCCAGCATTATGCTGACAAACCACTACTATTGTATCATGATACAGGCGAGCTTAGCAACCGCACGGAGCTGACAGAAGACTGCTGGACTGTGTGACAGAATGATTCTTCCAGTCACGAAGAAAAAAAGTCCACACAGGGCACATCAAGGAATATGAATTCAGTGCTGCCAGAGATGAGGCAATGAACATCATACTGGGGAAAATTTCCTACACATGCAAAACTTAAAGTGCCCAAAAATAAATGTGAATTTCAAATGGGACTTATCAGTCACTGCAAAAACTAATTAAACAAATAAATAAGAATGCCCATTTTCTGCGGTGTAACATACCATGTATCTGTGCACTAATGTTTGCTTATTCAGCCACACTGTGAAATGCCTTTAATTTTTTTGCATTGTTACAGTGTAAAAATAAATGTCTATGCTATTTGACCAGCATCTGGTGTTCAAGTCACAACTGCATCCTGGTGTCTTGCTGAGTCCACCTTAATTCATTAGACTACATGTCTGATTCTGAGTAACACAGGATGAGCAGTCATTTATAAAAGTCTAAATCAATGTAGAAATGAGAACGCATTTCAAAAGTGCCACCATTTCTAAATAATTTGGGACTAATTTGCATTGCAGGCAATACCATTACCAACAACCACTATTTTTTATCCAAATACTAATTTTTCTTTTTTTGTTTGTGTTAACTGCTCAACATGATTACAGTAATCTAGACCCCTGCATAGCCAACAGCACTGCAGATGTATATCAAACACCAGCTAATTCCTCAACCAAGCAACATCACCAGAGTTCCTACTTAAAGGTCACTCCTAGTTGACGCTTCCTTTCCTTAAAGACGTATCCTACTTACAGTTGCCATCCATTCCTTGTCAAATCTTGCCTTTTGTTTGTATTTTTTTTCTGAACTGCAATTTCTGACATTCTGCATATGACTGACCTTGTTTTTGACACATCTTCCAGACCCTGAATATATCTGTTTGCCGTTTTATTTTCTGACCTGGATTTAACAGCCTTGTTTTAGCTACTACTCTGCGGCTTCAGCGTACCAGGCTATTTTTGACACTGGACTCTTGTATAACATTCATCGCACCAAAGCTGCGACTGGATCTAGCTGTGTGTCCCGGTGACGCAATCCATGCAGTGTCTCTGCGATGTCATGGCTTCAACGCACCTGGTTAGACTCACAAAGGGGAGGAAAAACGCTTCAAGGCTCAGATAAAGTGCGTGCGTTAAGGCAGGGAGGGACTCGAAAAGTTGGGAGTCTTGTTTACCTCTAAGAATCCAGTTTGACACCTATGCTGCTTTTCAGCTGCAGGACTATAACCCACAGCCAAGCAGACACATAGTCCTGCTGCAATGAAATGTTGCAATATTGCAATCAATATTTTTCAGCTCCAGACTATGAAGGGACACACCGTGTGGGGCAGCTTTAAGTTCAAAGTTTGTCAACAAATATTTTACTTAACGCTGAATTGAATGTGCTCTGGCAAAACCACGAAAAAGAAATACATCTAACAGTGATCCTGAAATGACTGCACACAGAGTTAATGTAAGACAGTGTTGTTGATGATTACTTATGCCCAGCCTACATGAAAGCATAACTGAAGATCGGTTGAAGTATTTAGGCATGTAGTTCACCATAAGAAAGGATCATGCATTAGGTGTTAGGATACATTTCACAATTTTTCCTCTTCCATTTTCTGAGGACAGAGCCTTCCTATTCCACAGGACTATGTGAATATTTTTTTAGATGACCTGGAATATCTTATGATTACTTTGAGTACCCTAGAAAATCAAACAAAGGCTCAACTATCTACACTCACCAACCATCAAGGATTCTGGACAAAGGGGTATGCCAAAAGGTGGTTTGTAGTTTTACACTAATAAAATGTACCTATTGGGTATATTTATCAAATGGTTGGTGAAGGGTAAAATGTCAGGTGAAAGATGATTTATCTTAATTCCTTTATGTAATGGGACAAAATCAGGCAGACACTTGTGGATGAAATACAACACTTGACTTGTGTAAGGGCAGTCCAAACAGCTAGTAAAAAAAAACAGGTGGAGGTCAAAACCAGGAAAAAGTGATCGAACATGTAGGAGAACATATAAGAAACATCTATAAAACATCTCGAAGATCTAGGAGTCCAGAGATAGGTCAAAACCAGAAAAGCAGGTAAAAAGGTCAAGGCCAAAAACACAGTATAGAGAAGGCAGGGTCATAACAGGTACAGGAAAACAGTTTGTATACTCAGAGAAAACTGTGGCAATATTTTGCAAAGAATACATGAGCAAGAAGGAAATAAATACACTTAGTGTTACTGACAACAGGTGGAAACATTTAGAAGTCTGGGAATGATGATATAGGCAGTTTTAGCCAATTGGTGCAGACAGGTGGTGTGTTCTAAACCTGTCGGGATATGGGATGATGGGAAATGGAGTCTGGAGCTGCAAAGCCGAGAGGCAGCATGATACGGTTTTTGAACGATGGCGTGGTAGCCATCATGAAATCATCAGTACGGCCATCAGATTCTGAGTAGTAGCTTGCACTGAGAGTGGAGTATAATCCCTTCAGTGGGGCCTTTTTCCCACTGGTGTTAAGGGATCCGGCCCTTTTGAATTTTTTTGTAATGTATAAAATGTGTAAAACCACATTCCCAGTTATTAACAATTACTTGGTCCAGTTACTTTAAGCAAACCTAATCATTGACTTTTGCTTTCAGCTCAGTTCGTTTTGTACATTAATTCATACAACAAACTCTACCTTTGCCTTTAATTGACTACAAATCTGTGCAGTATAACACAGAATAGGCAGCACTGCTTACCTCATTATAAAAGTGCACAGTCAAGAGCAAAACTGTAGTGATGACAAGGGCGATTGCCCAACACTGTCCCTACAGGAACACTATCATTAATCAGCGGAGGATAACCACTGCATGTTGCACACACCCCTTGCTATTGTATACATTGCTATTGTTACTTTCCCTATAGGCTATTATATATGCATATTTTAAAACAATTATTGTATTGTTATCTTGACTGTTGTACTGTTTTATTGTACTGTTATCTTGACTCATACTGTAGTTGATGCAATTACAGTGATATGAAATTGGAATACATTTCCTGGATGCTGTTTGGAAGAGTTCATGTTTATTAATTCTATGCTAAGATTGTATGGCATGATATAGGGGTGCTGCGATATACTAGTACTGATGATAACTGCAATATTTCAAAAATTGAAATATTGATATCATACTAATACACGTACAATAATATCATAGATAATCCAACACCAGCAACTAAAGGACACATTTGCATGGTAATGAGACACTTAATAAAGGGGCGCAAAGTTCAAGTGCGACAGAGCAACTTTGCTACAGCTCACAGAATGCGCAAAAAAAAAGAAGTAAAAACCCACACTAGTAAAACTGGGAGAAGAGCAGTTTCTCACGGTGTCGAGGAAGCTTGAAAGGCTCAGCGCAAAGCACTGGCAAGGTGCACCTGTGGCGTCGATAAACAAAACTAACAAGGAACAAGGGAGCGTGATGATCAATAAGCAGGTGATTAGGACTGGGGGAGTAGTTGAGAACTGGCTTTGTGTGTGTGTGTGTGTGTGTGTGTGTGTGTGTGTGTGTGTGTGTGTGTGTGTGTGTGTGTTTGAGAGTGAGGGGGGGGGGGGTTCCTTCTGGCTGGCTGCTGCCTGAGCTGTGATAGTTAAACGTGGAAATGTACTTGGTTGGAACACCGCTTGATTTTCATACAAGGTAGTGGCCGATGAGACATGCTGTGGTCTGAAATAATACAGACAAGGACAACATTAAATGTTTTTTCCTTTATGTTTTACATACGTGTACGTATATTAGTATATCTTCTTATGGTGTATAACTGCTGTATTTAATTGTCTGCACTTTGTACTGTATGTGAGGTCTTAAAAAATACCACTGGAAATATGTGACCTTCTGTCACATCAACTATCCAGTACATTCACAATAAGTAGACTAGTGGTACAACTACAAAACACTGAAGTAAGACAGTTTAGCAATGTTTTACAGCTTCAAATGTGTTGTAATATTCAGAATGCCCTATAACACTATATTAACCTCACAGCTATGCCCATGTTCCCATTTTAACAATACAAACTATTGAGTGAAATACTGTAATGTTTATTTCTTGAGAACAAGCTTCATTTATTCTGGCTCACCTTACATCAACAGTCTGTGACAATTATTTATGGGCTCACTTGGAACAGAGTTACTGAACCAGTGAACATGTCTGTTTTACTGGCTAAATGCAGTACTTGCTGTTATACTACTAAACATAGCACTAATATGTGCCATAGAAAACTGCTATGCATTGTGGTACCTTTGCCTGTAAGAAGTGTAAAACGGTTGTTCCCTCCAATTACAGCGCTAACTTGGCTCATGGTCATTTAGATAACACCCTTAGGACTTTTCCTGAGAGAAGTAAAACACCCTTAGCAGTCAACAGAGCATGTATTATAAAAGCATTGTTCTCTAAATTCCATCAGCATGTAAGGTGGGCTACTACACATTGGATAAAGTCTACACCACAGAGGGGTACATGGGATAAACAACTACAACACCTGAGTCAGGGTGATCATACGTCGCTGCTTTTAATCACAGCATACACCCACCTCAGGAAACGTTCTCTCAATATATCTAAGACTGTTAATATGTGGCCCAATGGTGCCTCTCGGCAGCTGCAGGATAGAGCACATTACCTGCTACAAATCCAGCAACCTCTAAGATATGGATGGTGATGCTTCACTGGCAGAGGAACCGAACGACTTCCTTGCCCGCCTCTAGGTGGAGCCACCAGTGGCAGATAAGTTCACTTGCAGAGCTTACAGAGCACACCATTCTCCATGCTGCCCGGACCAATCTTGAGCATCTTGTGAAGCTTTTTGTAGGCTTTAGCTCTGCATTCGGTACCATTCTCTCCCATAGACTGGTGACCAAACTGGTAAATCTGCGGCTATCCTACTCAATCTGCCTCTCAAAAAAGGGCTTCGTGCCAAATCGCTTCCAGAGGGTGAGAGTAGATCTCATCAGTCCTCAGCCTTATCACTGTCTCTCCACAGGGCTGTGTGCTGAGCCCCCTACCCCACACCCTGTGCATCCAGTCCCACCTATACCAGCAATAGCATCATTACATTTGCAGATGACACCACTGCAGTCGGACACATCGCTGGGGGGATGAGTCTGCTTATCGGGACGAAGAGGAGCGGCTGTCTGTGTAGTGCATGGACAACATCCTAGTCCTTAACACCACCAAAACCCAGGAGCTGATAATATACAAGAAGAGGAACAAAATAGACATTCAGCTCCTAATTAGCGGGCAATGTGTGTAGAGGGTCTTGGTCTTCCAGTACTTGGACATGCAAATAGAGGAGGACCTGACCTGGAGTGTAAACACCACAACACTGGTAAAGAAGGCACAGCAGAGACTTCTGCAATTGGTCACAGTAGTGGGTTCATTTGCATATTGCCATCTTTTGTGATATTCCTGTTACTTAGCCAATATTTTGATAACAGTTATCAATCAATACATTTTGTAGCCCTATATCTATATGTGTGTCCATTTGTCTGTCTGTGATCTATGGGTGACGACTGTGTGTGGTCTCTGTGCTGTGAGTTGACAAGCGTAACCTGAGAAAGGCCAGAAGGGAGAACCTGCAGTTTTAGGAGAGATGAGTGTTACGATCCCGTCTAGGCTGTGAGGCCATAACAAGGAAAAAGAAAAATGTGAACGGCTAACGGAATGTAAGTTGGAAAAAAGGACAGCAACAAAATAAACTGAAACACAAGTGGAAGGTTTACAAATAATCGTACTAGTGCAAATTCTTTCGTGAGTGACCCAGACCAAAATAATAACCAAAACCCACACTAATGGAATACAACTGCACACTAACTAATCCCAACAACACAAGAAACGTACAACAGATTTTCCTAACTCCCTAACACATAAACAGAGACAAAACCCACAGCCAACAAAAATGGCAGTCACTCCCTACCACCAGTGTCCAAGACCAAAGTACCAAACAAACAATTTTTATGCGCTTTAAAAAATCTATATATGTATATATATATATATGTATATATGGGGAAAAACAAGGTCATACACAAAATGTCATACACATTTTCAATCACAGCCAAACAAACTCAAAACTAACAATCTCCTTTCCCTTTCTTTTCTTTCTTTCTTTCTTTCTCTCTCTCTCTCTCTCTCTCTCTCTCTCTCTCTCTCTCTCTCTTCTGGGAGGGGCCATTAAATAGCTGACACAGTTGGCTTGAAAACCCTGCAAGGAACGGGGTGGAGTCTCAAACAGGGTGGAAATCCTGGCAGTGGAACACATGCACCAAATGAACACAGCACATAGCATGAGCTATTTCACTGAGGGTGAAGAACAAACACCTTCATCTGAGGGTGAAGACCAAACACCTTCATCTGACTGTGAAGACCGAACAACACCTTCATCTGATTGTGAAGACCAAACAACACCCTTCATCTGACTGTGAAGACCAAACAACACCCTTCATCTGACTGTGAAGACCAAACAACAACTTCATCTGACTGTGAAGATCACTCTCTGTTTGAACTGCTGCTGTGGCACTCCTGAAATGATGCTCACAGAGGCAGCTAATCTTTTAATACTCACTTAATGGCCATTGTTCAGTTTTACAACTTATTCTCCACATTTTCAAGTTCAAGTTCAAGTTCGGTTTATTCGTCACATACATAGTCATACACAGTACAACACGCAGTGAAATGGTGGAGAGTGCTCTGTCCAAACTGAGGAAGAGAACCAGGGGTGCATAGAGAAAAAGATATATATACAGATAAATATATATATTCTATGTATGTACAAAAATATATTAACAATGTATGTACAATATATGTATATTATGATTATATACACAATGTACAATGTATATGGTTGGGTATATATGTACACAATCTACAGATTGTCCATCACTTCCACCCAACAGGAACTAACATCATATATTTCTTAAAGTGTTGTGCGGTGTTCCTTAGATAACAAACAAGTTTTGTTCAACTGATAGCACTTTTTAGCATACATTCATTCTTATGGTAAGATTTTACATTACAGCACTATTACTGTGAAACTGTATCATCATTACAGTGAAATAAGGTAGGTAACAATAAAATATATTTGGTAACTATGTGTAACATTGCACTAATAATACATGTACTTACAGAATGGAAATTTGTTTATAACATTCTCTATGTACATATTTTACATTATGTAAGTACTGAGTATTAATGCATCATTACATATCATAACTCAATATAATTATCAAAATTTTTTGGCTTGCCACCACTCCCTTTTTGGGGGACTATTTAGACTTTGTTAGTTATATTTCAAATTTAACAATTTAGTATGGTTTACCTATATAGAGGGAGGACATATATATCACACAAGGACCGGAAGGACAAGACTCCAGACGAGATACAAAACAAGACAAAGGTAGAGTGAAAAGGTTTCCTTAAGTTGTATATTTGGGAGTAAAATAAAAGAAGAAACAACATGGTCCATCACACATATTGGTTGACAGAAAGATTTGAGGGTTCTGTAGAATAGTAACATGGCAGACAGTGAAGTGTTCAAAAGTCATGTGACCTGTGCTGGCATGGAAGAAGAATCAGTGAAGGCTATGGGACAGTTTTTCTCATCCAACTATATGACCACAAAAACATACATGAGTGATAGGCTTCCTCTTTTCAAATCCAGTTTTTACAACAAGTATCATGTTTTTATATGAATCACTACAAAGACATTTTCCTTAGAAAAAAGAAAACGTGCATTTCCTGGTGTAGATAATAATATTCACAATAACTTGCCACAGGTGAAGGAAAAGATAAATTATAATACCATTTGTATTGCATTATACTTATGTATTCCAAGAGAAAACATGTAATGTGTGTCCTGGGGTTGACACTCACAGGTGCTTGGAAATACATATTCAGTGGGATTGATATCAGGGGACTGCAATGGCCAGAAAACTGACATTATTTCACCTGAATGTTCCCCAAACCACTGATTCTTCACTGATCCCAGCTGATTCATTCAACTAGACAGCAAGTGTTACATCGTCAAAAATATCCAACCCCTTGAGGGTACATGCTGACCATGAATGGATGAACACATGATGGTATTATGGCATTACAATGTTGATATACAGGTATTAATGGACCCAGTGTATGCCAACTGAGAACCCTATAAGCCTATTACTGGAGTTATGAACAAGGGATCCATAAAGCATCCATTTTTATGCTACATTCTTAATCTGAGGCACTGCAGCTGGAGCAGACGCTTTTATCCAAAGCACAATTTGAACAACTGAGAGTTACAGGGCTTCCTCAGGGGCCCAACAGAGGCAACTCACCCTTAACCGATGAATGGAACCTTTCCCCCCAACTCATCAATAGTCCAGTGCTGAAATGTGTGAAAACATCTCTGATGGTTTACAGCAGGAGACAGGAGAGGTTCCCTGCTGTGAAATCACATATAGTTAACAGTGTGTCATGTGTGTGCCTGAATCAATCATTGTTCATCAAAAGTGCAGGCTGTGCAGTTAACTATGGACTGAAAATATATCATTAAAGACTGAGCCACGTGTCATCTCACACTCAACAGGTGTTTTTTTCTGGTTCAAACCTTTGAATTTGTCCAGGAACTTTGTGTTCTAAAAGTGCTCAAAGCTGCATTTCTGGCTCATTTTCTGTAACCTGATCCAGCAAAGCTTTTGTGAATATAGAATTGTTGGTGCAGGCACCTGTTTATGTTGTTACAAGTATCAAAAGGAACAGCTCACTACCTCTGAAGGAGTAAGCCTTTTGTAATGATAGTCAACACTCAGGAAGCAGAGAATCCAATTGCGAGATGTTTTAATAATCGCACAGAGCAGGCTACAAGAGCCCAGAACATTAAATGCTGAGCAAGCCCTTCTTGGTCCTGGGAGAACATAATCCAAACTAATGTCTATCCAGTCCAGGGGCAACACAAGAAGAGTCTAGAAGATACAGGAGGGCCAGGTGGCAATCTTAGTGTACAAATGGGTTAGCGATCAAAAACTAGGAGAACAAAGAGAAACTGAGTGCACACAGTATGCTTCACAAGAATGATAATACTTCACATCAAGGCGGGAGGGCAGAGAGGTACAGTATAAGAAGTTGCAGGCAGAATAAGGATCAGGTGTGAATAATTAGAATTCAGGCACGTTGGATCTGCTGTGGCAATTTGTCGAATGGGAAGGAGCTGATCTGAAAGAGTGTCTTGACTTGCATATGCTATACTTATACCTGTGAATCATTACAAAATAGTAGTAAGTTGGCAATAGTAATACTGAGACAAAATGTCCCTGTTTCTGAGGTCCCTCAATGTTGCCTGACATGTATCTTTTCTGTTAAAAAGTTAGTTCAATCACAGAATGGAAGCCCTCTAACCTTTTAGAAAACAGACCAGCGTATTTTAGTAAACATGCTGTATGAGAATGACTCCGGCATAAAGTTAAGGCACCCATTGCTTGTACTGACTTGTCCACAAATAGGGAAACTTTGAGTTGTCTGCTGTTTTTCACTTTCACTGGTTCAACTTTTCCTCTGATGCAGCCCCTTTAAAATTATACTTGCTGTCAATAATGCTAAGGATCTTAAAGCAGGTTTACACGACAAAGGTGTAAACAAATAATGGTGCTGTTATTTAGGTAAAAGCACTGAGTATCGAGTTATCGAGGCTGTGAGTGCCACTTGTTATACTAGCTGAACATATTCAAAGTACTTCTGAGCTAATTAAATTTCTCCCTTTCCCTTTATGAGCACACTCAAAGTCTTAGTCATGATCATGTTCCCCATTATTTACTTTCACTCAGTCAAAACACGGCAGTTAACATGTATAAAATGTTCTGACCTGATTCAGTTGAGAATAGGCCACTGGGTCATGAGGAGTTTTATGTTTAAGTTTTGCAAAATCAGGTTTTAGCTGTGGTTTGTCTCGGTATCTCACTATTGCTTCATACTACTATTTTGTAATGATTTACAAGCATAAGCAGAGGATATATAAACCCCAGAGAAGACAATTATCAGCATGAAAACATGTGATGTCCCTGGGAATCAAACCCATGACCTTGGTGTTGCTGATGCATTGTGTTAAACAGGAGGCTATCGAGGAACCCACTAGAGCCACCCTTCGGAGCGCCACAGAAGAGGCACAGGCCACCCTGCCTTTCAGCTCTAGGAATTAGAAGCGGCTCGGTTTCCGGGAGTACAAGAGAGGAGAGCAGAATGGGAACAGAAGCTTTCAGCTGCCTCGCTCCACCCAGAACTGGTCAAAGGCGGCTGAATTCTGAGCAAATAGATTAAAGGGAAAGGGAATCGCCTTTGTAATGAAGGCACACCCACGTGGGGAGAGGATACAACTGCTATAGGTTTTATTAAGTTTTGGGGCAGGTAGGAACCATAGGGAGGATTAGTAGGACTTGGAGTTTTCCCAGTTAGGTAAAAGGATTTAGGTGGGTAATCGTGGTCAGGTCAGTCCAAGGTAGAAAACATGAGGCAGAGTCCAAAAGGCATCCAAGGGTCAGGCAGGAGACGAGGTCTGTAACACAGGAAGGATTCAGAAACCAGGATGACAAGCACATACATGGAAGGCTCGGTATGCAACAGGACTCCACAAGAAGAGTGCGAGTGAGAGGAGCTTAAATAGGAGGATAATAATGAGGAGTGTGTGCCTTCAGGTGTGTAATTAGTACTCTGGCAAACCAAATCAGAGATGTGGGTGTGAAGAGCATGGTTCCTGGAGGTTGTGACAGTATCCTGTGGTTGTTATAAAGTAGCAGGTAAAACACTACATCTCCTCTGGGGAACTTGGGTTTAAACCCCACCTAGGCTCTATGTTATACCAATAAGGGTGAGTCTCCTAATGCTACATTTGCCTATCTCTGTAACATACTAGAAATTGTAAGTTGTAAACTGTAAATGTCTACTACTGGGAAATTATGGAATGTGGTGATTAACATATTGAGTGCACTGTTAATAACTGGATAGCATTTTTCATGCAGTTGTCAACTGTATATCTAAATCTCTTGAAAATCTCTGAAGGAAACAGAATTCTGTGTCTTACTGCTGAGAAAAATGCCTTGGTTCCCAGAGCCAGCTAATCTCCTGCATAGAGTGTGCTAAAATATAAGTCTGTATTTCACTTGGAAATTGTTAGTTATAACAATAGCTGTAGGATTTTTTTTTTTTTTAATGTGCACTTCAGGGGGCATGCATGGAGGGTGGGGAGACTTCATATAATTCTGTCAATGCACCCTCCCCCATCTATCTTTCACCAACACTAGCTGGCCACATTAAAAGGCACCCCTATCCTACAGGTGCATTTTATAGAAAACAAATACACAGCACATCTTTAGCACATCTTTGCCATGCAACACAATAGTACGGTACTGGGGATGGAATGTAAAACGTTGTAATTTAGTTCAGTTAAATTTCCTGAGACATCAATAAACATAAATAGATTATGCTATTGAAGGGGAACACAACATAGAGGATCATCCAAGGCTCACCATCTTTACTCAGAACACCAAAGCTCGGGTCCTCTTTGACTTTAGTTTATGGTCCAGACTTCTTCTGATGAATCTCTATAAGCTCTTGGTAAGAATCTATTCATCTGTTGTTTTGGTACAACGGCAGATTGCGGGTCAGTATGTGGCAGGATTTCCTGGTAATGACAAACAAGCCAGAAATAAAGCAGAGAGGAATTATGGAACGATATGGGAATTTCATGGAAGAGGAATACAGATGCTTCAGCAAGGACAGTTCTAAAACGTTTGACTTGCTTACCCAAGCAGAAATTAGCTTTGTGTGGAAAACACAAAAACCAAAAGACAAATTTAAGAGAGTGATGCCACAATGATATTTTTTCCTGAAAACTGATGCAAACTAGGATTTGTCTGGTGGGCACCTATTAATACCTCTTAAATGAGTGTGTGTCCATGTTCAACAGATTCAAATGAATCCCAAGAGTGGGGTCTAGACCCCTACTGAAGGTAGCCCTTGGAGCTGTCAAACATCTCTTGAGTTCTATCCATCACCAACATTTGGACATGAGTATATGCAAAAGTTATGGAACCAAGTATTAAGCATGAGTTCCTTATTGAAAATAGTAGTTGTCTGTCTGAATGCTTTAGATGCCTAATGAAAGAGGTTAGACTAGTATCATTTAAAAAGCTTTAAAAATATATAGTGACATTCAAACACTTTCCTCAGCTGGTATAATGAATTTTCAATAAAACATTTTGAAATGTTAGGTTCTAATATTTTAGTCACCACTGCATGTTGACTAAAATGATATTAGAATAGTCACAGAAAATAATTGATTTTTTTTTACTGCCAAGGTACAAAGATTTGCATATGGCCAACTTCCTCTTTTCAAATCCTCAAATTTAAAGCATAGATCATTGGAGCAAAACTTCCCAAGATAAAAGCATTTTTCATACTTTTAAAAACAAGAAAATCACATTTACAGTAAAAGATAACTTTAGATATGTAAAACATTGTTTCAGTGAAATGTATTGTCAATGAAATTGAGAGTTCCCAGATTTATTGTTTATGATGCTGCAGAAGATATAATTTACAGACAACTTCTATCAGTATTCTAATAACAGACTTTTTTTGGGGGTGTTTTAGTAGCAGAATACTAGTGCATCTTAAGATTTGGTTAGTTTCTAAAGATTTCTAAAGAACTGATTACAAAGTCAATGTGCGCTCCCTCAGGAGATATCGTGAGGTATGGATAATGACAAATGGTATTTTTAATGTTCTGAGGTTTGGGGTATTTCCTGAAACGTAATCATACATTTGCCTGTGCTTCAACTTTTTGCCAGACTGCAGCTCATTTATTAGAACAGCAACAACGGCAAACAGGTAACTGAATGAACTCTTTGAAAATAATAATAATAATAATAATAATAATAATAATAATAATAAATAATAATGTTTAAAAATAATAACAACATGCATATAGGTAGACTTTAAAGGGTTACATTTTAGTTAGGGATATTGTCACACAAGATAAAAAATGTTGAAATGATAGTTAACAAGTCATCAGGTGGGTGATTAATACAGTGACTCAGAATATTTACTTATTAACTATCCTTGTGATATTGGTATACCTTTGATAAGAATATGGGGAAGGAAATTGTGTTTTTCTTTATTGATAAACACTGTTTTGATGACGCACTTGTCTGATGCATGCAGTTGGCTGTCTGAATTCATACTAGTAAATGCCATCCTGTCCTGCTCCATAGTAATAAGATCTTGGCAATAATAAATAAATGAAATAGCCAATACCAGATATCTGAGTCCAAGAAAAGTGTTAATGTGTTACAGTTGAATGCTGTGGGATTATCAGCCTGTGTTCTGAAATTAATTTTTTAAGGAATGAGTGGTTTGTCAGAAATGCAGGACTTGGGTAATGAGAATCAGGGGTTTTCATCTTATGTAACTTCCCATGATAGAGAAAACATGCCACAGATTTTTTTTCTGTTTTAGAGATATGTGTGTGTGTGTGTGTGTGTGTGTGTGTGTGTGTGTGTGTGTGTGTGTGTGTGTGTGTGTGTGTGTGTGTGTTTATATATATATAATATATATATACAGGATGGAAACATTGTTTAGTGTCACATGGGTTTACATTTTGACCGGCTCAAGACCAAACTGTTATGAATGTGACCAGAATCATTCCTGTAACTGTGCTGCAAAAAATTTCATGCAAGTCCCTGTAGTCCCTACAAATGTTCTTGCCCTTGATTTGTCATTTAATGACATTGTGTCGGTTGAGCAGAATGATCTCAGTACATACACTGAACTGAAAATGTTAAATCTGCAAAAGAACAAACTTAGGATCATCCACACAGAAGCATTTGATTCACGGCACAACCTGGAAATCCTTGACCTCTTTCAATAAACTGGAAAACATTTCTTCATCCTGGTTTCATCATTTTAAATCTCCAAAGCACCTTAACCTTTTGGGAAATCTATACACAACATTAAGATCTGTTCCCCTCTTCCAGTTTGCAGAAAATATGGGATCTCTAAAATTTGGTAACCTTTCATTAAAGGAAGTGAAAAAGAATGTCGTAAATAACCTTATGCATCTGGATGAGATGATGTTTGTTGGCACTAACCTGAAGTTTTATGAGACAGGTAGCTTCAAGAAAGCCCATCCATCAGAACAGTTTCCCTAAGCATCCAAGATCTATTTGAGGAAGACTCAGTCCTTGTCTCAAAGATTCTTCGAGACATTTTCCACCCTGAGACATCTCTTACTCTCAGAGATGTTATATTGGACATTAAATATTCTTTGCAACCTTTTAAAGATGTTAGAAAAGGGGGCACCACAAGGTTAACTATGAATAATATGAGCACAACAGATGAGACAATCACCTGCTTACTGGAAATTATGAATGGTTCTCCACTGTCTTATGTTGGGCTTGAGAACATAAAGCTTAGAGGTACAGGCTAGTGGGGAAAAAGCAAACTAGACACATTATGAAAGCCTGCACACCATCTTTATTTGTAATACTCAAATCCAAGGCTTCTTTACTTTCAGTAGCATGTTGAATTGAGGGTTTCTTCTGAAGTGTCCCTTTGAGGTGTCCGTAATCAATAGCACAGTTTTTGTTATGCCATGTACCACCTCTGTTCTTGGATTTGAGCCAAAATCTTTTATCAGATCTAACTGTGCAGGAAACCTTATGTAAGGGTCAAGGTGTAGTTCATAATCTCATCACACTCAATATGAGCCACAACTCATTAACATCTCTTGAGGTCCCAGGTTGCCTCTTGTGGTGCCTCTTGCAAGACTGACATTTCTAGACATGAGTTACAATAACTTTATGACAATGCTGCAGAAATGGACTTGGCCTGCAAATCTAATATTTTTAAATTTGTCTGCCACAAAGCTTCAAAGGGTAACACCATGCCTACCTGGCAGCCTCACAGTTCTTGATCTCAGTAAAAATGACTTGACATTTTTCCACCATGACCTTCCCAATCTCAAGCATCTTCACCTTTCAGGCAACAGGTTTATTCGATTCCCTGTGGGGGGAAGGTTTCCCAGCCTGGAGGTATTGCTCATACAAAAAAAAAACCCAACTTGAATATACTCAACAGGAGTGACCTAATGGGGTTCAAAAACCTGCAATATTTGGAAGCTGGTCAAAACAATTTCATATGTACCTGTGAGCTTGTAAGATTCTTTAGGAGTAAAGTTGACCACTTGGTCACCCTAGGGGATGGTTACCATAGCTATGTGTGTGACTCTCCATTTACTTTAAGCGGTCATACAGTCAAAGGTGCTCAGTTGTCAGTCTTTGAATGTCACATGACCTGTGCAATCTCTATCCTCTGCACTCTAATCATACTTTCCCTAGTCCTTGTTAGTGTAGCTTGTCACAAGCTGCATATTATATGGTATCTACAAATGACCATTGCATGTTTACGCATGAAACAAAAACCTGCAATACACAGAGCAGGTGTGAACTTTTGCTATGATGCTTTTGTGTCATATAGTCAATGAGGTGCTGAGTGGGTTGAGGACATACCTGTTCCAGCACCGGAGAATTGTCTGCCTCCATTCGCCCTCTGTCTACACAAACGAGACTTCTGTCCTGGCTGGTGGGATGCTGACAGTATCATTGAGTCCACCGAGAAGAGCCGTAGCTCTTTTAATTTCTTATTTATTGCCATCATACTGAATAGTGTTCAGGTGTTTTGTTTTGTTTTTTACATCAATTGCATTTATTAAGCTCAAAAACATCTGGCCTGCCTTCTGCCTCCCGCTGTTAATACATTATTGAAAGAGTCTGGCATGTTTGGGACATTTTGCATGACAAAAGTGTGATACTGAGCCCCCTTGTGTCACTTCCTGTCCAAACCAGATTTGACATTTTTCTTGGCTATCATATTTTATACAAATTATTTTAAAATTTTAATAAAATCCAGAATGGGCAGGCCATAAAACTAACTGAAATGTGTAATTTCTGACATACATGGCAAAATGTACATATTTGGAAATATTAATATATCTACTTTGCAGTTTGACTTTTCTTCCTGATGCTTGTAGAATTTGTTACAGAAGATATTTCTTTAATGAAGCTTTAAGGTTTATGGTCCAAACAATTGCTTTCTTACCAATTTATCATATTTTGAGATCTAATCTGTATCTTTAACACATCAAATTCTAATAATTTTAAGAGTATGGAACCTTAGCTTTAACAAAGGAAATTGTCATTTGTTTTAAATGTCACATGAAATGTTTGTATGACTGGTAAATGTCATTGTAAGTCAGTGTTTTGTTTCCTTTGATCTAATAAAAAAAATAATTAATGCATAATATTACTAGAATTGCTAACAATATTATTCTCTCCCTATTTTTTTCTCTCCATCACACACACACAAACATACCAACACACTCATACACAAACACACCAACACACTCATACACCAACACGTAATAATGCTGTTGATTATGTTCTATCTCAACATGGATCTGCAAATCCAATTTGTTATTAAAAAATAACAGATTTCAGTAAGTTAGTGAAGTTACATTAATCAATTATTATTTTGGAACTCACTGAAATACATATAAAATGTAAACTGAGTGTGTGTGTGAGAGAGAGAGAGAGAGAGAGAGAGAGAGAGAGAGAGAGAGAGAGAGAGAGAGAGAGAGAGAGAGAGTATGTGGTGTGTCCTGTGCACTTGTATTTTGGTTATCTTGGTCACTTTGTCTGTAAGAAGTAAACTGTACTTTGAATAGAACTGTATGGATTTGAATATTCACATAACAAGGGACCATCGTATGAGTGCACTGGCAATTATTTAAGATTTGATTGAATAAATATGGGCCTATAGTTATATGATCAAATCTACTAGATTGATAAACACTATTCTATGTTTGATTGAATTCATATTTGTGTTCAACTACAAAACAACTGTAAAAAGAAATTTTAAAAATTAGACAATAGAGGCATTTATAGTTTTGAAGTTTCAAAGGAATTAGATGAACACATTTTTTTTCAGATTTACTTGGGGTGCCAATAAAATCACATTTGGTTTTTTTTCACATTGTAGGTAACAGTCATTCCATAATCTGCTTCTAGAGTGATTCACTGTGCAACTAAATTGAATGTTTCCAATTGCTTACTTATGAGGAAGGCTAAATACTTTATCTTGTTTCTGCTGTTATTTGACTTGTATTCAAAACATACTTCCAAAAACCCTTTCCTGAAAATCATTATGGTATATGTATCTGTGCAGGCCATATAGTTCCCTGTCAAATCACTGTGTTGTGTAATCACTTACAAAAGTTCAAATACCGACCAAACTGACCATCTGTTTTGCTAAGGGGTTAGGTTTTGTTTTTACAGATAAAGGCAGCAAAATAATTTGTTTTGAAGTGTGTGTGTATGTGTGTGTATGTGTGTGTGTGTGTGTGTGTGAGAGAGAGAGAGAGAGAGAGAGAGAGAGAGAGAGAGAGAGAGAGAGAGAGAGAGAGAGAGAATGAAAGAGATATACGCCATCACTTCAACAAGTCTGGAATGCATATTAATGTCTATTGTCTTTAAAAAGAAATGACAACAGCCCTCCCCTGCATTGCTTTAAGGCGGGTTTGGTGTACAGGGCGGCCGTATGGAAGGGGGCGGAGTTCCCCCGTTTCTCGGCGCGCCGCAAGCGCAGGCAGCTGAGGGAGGAGGAGGAGGAGGAGGCAGCCGTTTGCGCGGACCAACCGGGAAGCGAAGCGCAAAATCGAGAAGTAGGCTGCGCGTCAGAAAGGCAAAATACCGGAGATTTTTTTTTACCAGCTACATCGAACCGTCGCGCAGATTTAACACTTCAGCCTCCGACATGGCTGACCCAGCGGCGCCCGCCGGTGCGGAGGGCGCAGGGGGAACGCGAGGCTTCGCCAGGCAGGGCGCGCTGAGGCAGAAGAACGTGCACGAAGTGAAGGACCACAAGTTCATCGCTCGCTTCTTCAAGCAGCCGACGTTCTGCAGTCACTGCACCGACTTCATTTGGTGAGCGTGTTAGCGACACACACTCACACTCACTCTCACTCTGTGTGTGTGTGTGTGTGTGTGTGTGTGTTGTGTTGGGTTGGGTTGTGGGCGGGCTGGTCGTGGTTTGGTACCTGGTATGCCGTAGCATTGGCTACTACATTCTTGCTAGAGGCACAGGTGACTCACTTGATGCTCTTGATAGTAAAACCTTGTGGTCAAACGCACTAGCACACAAACACACGGATGCACAAGGTCACATCTGCAGTTGCAGTCTTTTCTCCAAAGCTCGCACGCATACGTAAAATAATGGAGAAACTGACGCGTGTCCAGCCAGTATGATCACGTGCGATGCATTGCGGTCTACGCCACTATAAAAAAATCATCTTAATGGTGAAATGACGGGCGACGCTGAAAGCACTGAAATGTGACCTATGCGTTTAGCATTTTTAACATTGGACAAGTTCATTGTAGGTCTCTATTCACTCGCTGCACAAAATCTCCCGTTCAGAGCGACCTGTAGCTAGGGTGAATGTTTGTGTGTTTTTTGGGGTTTTTTTTGCTGTGATCTTGCGCACAGCCTTAACAACAACAGCAAAAAAAAAACCCAAAACAAAAACATGGCTTGCGCGTGTATGCTTGCGGAAGGACCAATGTGGAGGAATGTGCCTGCTTATCGTAATCTCATATCGCCTCTCGCCTCTTTTGCAGGGGTTTCGGCAAGCAAGGATTCCAGTGCCAAGGTAAGACTTCGGCCCCGGCAGACAATAACAGCGCACGGACGATTAAAATAATGAATCACCGTATGTGGGTGGAATGTGAGCGTTCCCGTGTCTTGGTGCGAGGCCATATTTATGGCGCAAAACTCTCCTGTCGCCCTGATTTTCCTTTGAGGGCAGTTCCGCAGTCCGCCAAACGCTTGCGAATGAGAAGTGAAGGGGGGCTGCGGGTTTTCTGGTTATGTGTTTGCTGGGGAAAAAACCCAAAACGGGGTCGTCTTGCTGCTAGGCGCACATTCGGAGACGGCGCAGGCGCACACACACACACACACACACACACACTATTTCACAATCTGAAAAAAACAGCTCTCATCCTGTATCTGCACATGTTAACAAGCGAGGGGCATGAATCGAAAAATGAAGCCTTTAGGTTGGACAACCTCCCCCTGGTTTGTTTATCCCCTCTCTTTTAAACATATGCTTTTACTCAAGGAGTTTAAATGATTAACATCGTATTCTTCAAACATCTTTCGGTTTACTTTCATTTCGTTTCAACTCGCGTCTAGAATTATCTCGGTGTTTTATTCTATAGCAGAATCAGCTGTCTTGTGGTTAATGTAACTGTATTGCACAAACCTGTTAGAAAACATTAGTCACGTGATTAGTGTTTCAAGTCCTAATAAGGAATGGACGAAATCACAATTGTCCCAGGTTAACCTCTGTCCAGTTTAATTCATTTTAGCTAAATTTAATTAAAACCGATAGCTTTCACTTAAGCATTTTGTTTTCAGATGATGTATAGAATAGAACATAAACCCGCAGTTGGCAGCAGACAACCTTTCAGATCAGGAATACAATTTATCCTGTAAGATAATTACTAAAACGAAAAACCATATTAAAACCTCTTCCAGTTGCAGTAGAATTTGAGCTGCTTGTTAAGGCCTACCTGCTGTTCTCCTTTTGCATAATGCTTTTGTTTGAAGGCAAGATTATGCAGAGCATTCTTCCAAAAATGATGGATTTTTGTTTGTCATCTCGTCGTTTCCTCACAAACAGGCCGTCACCAAATCAACACGTTTGAATACTCTGTGTTATCTGTCTCACACCTAGATAACCAGGGGAGATCTGACCTGCTCTAGGCCTTAAAGCACCAGGCTTGGAGACTTTAATTTGCAGGTACCATCATCTTTGGTGTCTCAAGTGAGGGACTGTACATTTATAAAACCACTAAACTGAAGTTCCTTTTTGTGCATGAAATATGGCGGAATGTCTCAGCTTTGATGTTGGCCAGTTGGTGTCTGGCAGAAGAAATATTACTTGTAGTATGGAGTGTTAATATCAAAAAAGGGTATCATTTGAGCCTACTGAAACGTGAACCTTGTAAACCAGCTGAGATACCACTGCTACAACTGGAGGCCTCCAAAAATTGTCTGGATATTTGTGTGTGATATTGATCGTCAATCTTAAGGACAGTCCTGTTTTGGTGTGTAAGTGTTAAATCTCAAGTATGCTTCATTAGCAGGGCCGTTCTTGGGGACACTGTGCTAACACACAACACAAGGTTGATCATTTACTATGCCTGGGAATACACATGCGCACACGTGCGTATGTGTATGCAGCTGCCTAACTGCCATCTTGCATAGCTGCGTGTCTGCGGTAGTCCTGTGTGAATGGGACAGTGTGATATAAGGGCTACTTTAGCCTCAGTCAGGTTACTTGGCATGCTTGTATACCTATGACAGTTTTTTACCATTTCATTTAACTGGCAAATGTCTAGGCAAGGTCTGCTTGGGAATCGGTTGCATCACTGGGCAACTTGCCAGGTTTTTTCTCTCTTACTTCTGTTCCAACATAATACTTGAAGCACTTTGAGTGTCAACAATGCCAAAACCGATTACAATATTAACGATATAAATCCAGCCCACGGCTATATCAGGGAATCTGCTCCGTCCCTCCTGCATGTGGAGTGGCACCGTGGCGCAGGCCTAAATCATGGAGAAAGAGTGGGTGGAGGGAAAAGGAAGTGTGAGGTGCAGGGATTTGGGTAGGGAAGCGTCATGGATGCTTGCACGCAGCAATGTGAAAACGCATCCAAAAAGCAGTTATTTGGTTTTTTTAGTAATACCTCTAAGGGGTTTTTTTTTGGGGGGGGGGGGTGTTGTTTTATGCAAGAAGGAGCACATCCAATGGATCCTATTTAGCAGGTTATTTTTGAATACTTGGAATGTGTTCCAGATTCCTGATTGCGTGACCACCTCTAGCTTCACCGAGGGAACATTGGAATTCCAGTAATGCTAACAAGGTGCATGTAAGAACTGGACTTATGACCCAAACAACCACAGAACAATGGGACTGTGATCTGGGTCTTTGTCACTCTTGGCACTATTTGTCATGATTTATTATTATTTGTCTTTAGTTTTATTGCGCTTCAAAAATTCTATAATACCTTCTATTCTGTATTTCTTTGTCCATAATATGAAGTAAAGGGTTTTTAATGGGCATCAGATGTGTAATAATTTTGTACTTGAACTAATGATTTAAAGCTCAGTGTTTTGATCCTGATGTTGGGAAGGCTAGAATATTGTCAAGCGAGGAATTTTAAATTGTTAGATTGTGGTGGATCTCAAGAAGATAGATATGTGTTACAAAGTAAGCCAAATAGTTTGCTATTCTGTGTTTAGAATCGTGACAACTTGCCAAAGGACTGAGAGAGAAGCTGACCTCCATAGGACTGGGCAGCCTAAAAACTCACACTCTGCTATTGTCTCAGAGAAGACACCTAGGTGTCGTGTCGGCGACCACCTCCCAGCCCGGTTTAGGGTGCCAGGAGGACCGCTGCAATGAATCTGGTTACAGAAGAAACCATAGTGACCACGTGGCATAATCATTGCAGCAGTGTTCTTATCGGGAGAGAATGTCAGTGCCATTCTGACAGCCGTGCTGCACGTTGGGTGTAGAGAGTAGGCAGTTGAAGTTTTGAACCAATCAGTTCGGGCTTTGTTTGAGTGGCAGTTCGTTGTAGCCTGTTGCATCATCTGTAGTATTTGGAGCAATTATCTGTATAGCGCGTCTATTTTCAGACTTGGACTAGACAGCATCACCACGGACGACCGGTCTAATTGTTCATCATTGTCATTGAAACGGATAAAGTATAGCCGCATGTGCGCCACATTAGCATTTGTAGGATTGTTGTAATACGTTTCCTACTTGAAGAATTCCTTCTGGTCTGCTGGGATTGTCCAGTTCCTCATTTGAATATAAAAATCTCTTGAAAAGCACATGAGTTACGATTGAATCATTACTATATACACATTTCCAGGACCCCATCTCTGCTCAGACATAAGCACTGTTATTAATACTAATACAGTTTTGTCTGTATAAAAGTCCCTCCTCTGTGTAAGACTGGCATATGGGAATTCATATGCTAGTATGGGTCACTGCAATCCTTGGTCATTTATCTGTTTTGATGTTAGAAATAGATTTTCCATTTCTGTATGAAGTCATCGTGATTACTAGAGATGTTTACACTGAAGGAATGTAAAACTGGATAAATATGTGGCAATGATTTTGAAAGGTAAAGGGCATCAGTGAATTTATGCAGTTTGGAAGCTTTAAATGTAAAGATTTCTAGAGGTTGATGGCTATGATACTGTCACTACCAAGAAACCTATATAGTTTTGTCCATTTCTTTAACATGTGTTAAATGTTGACTTGAACTTTTGATTTCCTACTCTTCCTTAGTCTCTTATATAATGAAGGACATATTCATTACTCTTATTCATTTTCTCAAATCTTTAGAGGTTTAGGTTTCTGCCTCTGTGTGTGGTAGGTGTTGGGTGTCTTGTGGGGTTTGGTGTCCTGTACCTTCAGAGGCCTGTTCTCCAGGCACATCTGTGCCTCATGGGCTGTGCCCTCGTAGGCTGTATGAGCTCATGCGGGACAGGGGCTGATCTGTCTGGGACTTCCCTCCATTGGGGCTTTCCTCTCTCCCCACATATGCCATCTTGCAACTGTAATCAAAATCCAACAGCGCCAGTAAGCTTTTTAATTAAGGTCTTGGTTCTAATTAGTCTGGACTGTGTTTCAGAGGTGCAGGTGACTAAATGTGGATGTAGGGCGGCTAAACGGGTTGCCCAGAGTCAGGAACTTTTATTGTGCTTAGTTGGTAGGGTCATGGGGAGCATCTTTACATTTACCACCAGTCCTAAGCTGTAGGGAGTGAGTACACCTGCATTGACTAGGACACCTTTTAATGTTTGTGATTTAAGCAATGGTCACCAAGTAATTTGCAGACATTTTATTTCTTTTAACATGTTTGTTTGTCAGAAATGTCTATTAATGGGGATAAATCTATTCATTTATCCCCATTATAATTCATTTATAATTAATAAATGTCAGGAGGTGTGTGTGTGTGTGTGTGTGTGTGTGTGTGTGTGCGTGCGTGCACCTACACATCTATTTGCTGTGTCCTATGTATGTGTGGGGGTGTGTGTACAGAATGTCTATAAATAATGACTATAAATACATATTTGTAAGTGTAGACAGACCAATCTAAGCAGGCCTGCTTCAGATTTTGGTCTGAGAATGACTGTTGATCCCTTCTGTCTTCGTGTACTGACGATCTCACAGAGGCAGAGCTGCCCGGCTTAAAGCCATAATGTGCCCACCACTGCATGGAAGCGCATATGTGCGTCTGAGACTGGATGTTAGACTTGTCATTTAGAGAAGTGGGTGGTTACACCCTATTTAACCCTTAGGTTTTGTTGCTAGGCAACAACTGACAGATTGCTATGGAAATCTCTTGGAATGGAAGATGGGAAGGGGGTGGGCGGTACTCGTACACAAAAAAGATTGTTTGCCCAAATAATGCTTCTAATTGTTACCGGATCAACCTACATATATGTTGCAGTGCATTTCGGTATGGGTACTAAATGTGTGCGCGTGTGTGAAAAGCGGCAAGTGCTGTGTGTATCGTGAGCAGTCTCCTGTGCTTCTTTTTACTGGTCTCTCAGGTTTTGCAAGGTTTTCAGCAGAACCCAACTTGTTTGCACACGCATGTGTTGGAGTTAACACAAAACGCACTTCCCTATAAATTCACAGATTTGTTCACTTGCTGCAGAGCTGTCAAAGCCATGAGTAATTTGCTTGAACAATACATATTTAGATGAAATTATTAGTACAGGAGTTTCCCTGTAATTCACATGCCTCTAGTCACTAAATGTCTGGCATGAGGTCCATTTTTATGTCTGGTCCCCCCCACACACACACACTCTCTGACTCTGCCTATGCATCTCATCATGAAGGGAGTCCTGCTCTCTCGGTGGAATACTGCAGTGTCACTCCAGTTATTCATAAGAGAGAAGTTCCCTCCATGATGCAATAATTTGTCCTTCTGTCTTTGTGAGATACGAGCTCATTTCCTGCTTATTTCACAATCACCTCATGGAGGTCTGCATTAACTTTAGGTATCTTTGTCTCTGTACAAGAATTTTATATTAAGAACACGCAGCGAGTCCAAGGCTGCCTTTTGTATGAGATGCACTTAGCCAGTTTTGATATTACAGTTTTCTGTTGGGCTGTCCCTGAAATGGCATTTCAAATGTTCTGCCATCGATGGGCTCGATGGCAGATATTGATTGCATGAATACCTGAAGAGGTGTTGTGTGTTAATGATTTGGGTTTTGTTTTTGTTTGTTTGTTTTTGTTCCTTCTACAGCTTTGAATGTAATGTTTAAAGGATCTCATTGAAAGATTTGAGCTGTTCTTATTATAAACCTTTGTTTGTTTTTGAATCCCCCTAGGCGGTCTTGTAATATAAATATTCCATATAAATATTCCACTCTGAGGGCTGAGAAAAGAGGAAACTGTAAACACCCCTTAATTAACTCGGAGGTCAGGAACAAAGAGAAAGTAAATGTCTAATACAGGCCAATCAGTGCTTACAGTTAACCACCCACGGTGTCTGACAGGATTTATGTGGAAATGTCTAGATGTTTGTTGCATGCTAAGCTTCTGCAGATTGACTCTGTGTCAACTGTCCTCCGCAGATACATATATCTTTACCCTTTAGACAGAATGGTTCTCAATTCTCAGCTTGTAACTGGTGTCTACAAAGTCTGAAGGGCACAAATGACATGAAACTTTTGCGCATGTTTATTTATGGATGGATCTCTCTCTCTCTCTCTCTCTCTCTCTCTCTAGTGTGCTGCTTTGTGGTACATAAACGCTGCCATGAGTTTGTCACTTTCTCCTGTCCTGGAGCAGACAAGGGCCCTGCATCAGATGTAAGTCTCCCAGCCCCACAATCCCAGCTACCTCTCTCTCTCTCTCTCTCTCTCTTCTTCTTCAAACACACTTCCTCTGCAGATTTAAAAAGAAAGTCATCTCCTCCTGACCAAGCAACAAACACACACTTTTTTTTTCTCTCTCTGCCCCTTTTTTATGACTTCACGAGCATTTTCCTGTCAAACTACTTTAGCTAAGTATTGCTAGAGCTAAGCTTGTGTATACGGCCTAAACCCGTTAAAGGGGAACAATGACCCAAATAGTTTTTTCAGAATAAAAGTTGCAGTTTGTGCAAAAGAAATGTTCCTGCAATATCTGAATGTTCTGCTTACTAGTACAAGGACACTTGGTGTCCACAAAGGGGCACATCATGTTATATACATACAAAAATGCAAGGACTTGCTTAGTAAGCAGTTTAAATATGTATCCTCTGTCTGCTGATTAAGTGCTGGTTAAAGGTTCCTTCTAATACATATTCTGTTAAAGCTGTCATTATAGTGTCTCATTGTGTATATTGTATATATCCTTGCAATAGATACACACATTCAGCATGCACACCCACACTCACACATGGGGGGGGGGGGAGCTTTCTTTTTTTTTTTTTCTCTAATGTCTATTTATAACTTGGTTTCCTCCCAACATGAAAGTGTACACACACTCGCATTAAAAAAGAAAAGAAATGCTTCCTGCGCTCGGCTCTATCTTTACGAGGCAGTCGGTCGTTTAAACGTGCACATGCATGTTTAAGCGTGCACATGCACGACACAAACGTACAATCTTTACCATGCATTTGTGTTCATGACGGTATTCTCAGCGTCTGAATTCCTGAGTCTACAAACATGTAGTTCTTAAAACCAGCTGCAGTGTTTCATTTGCATAACCAGTTCCTGCGTGGTAACAGGTCATCAGGGAAGCGCTGCAGGAGATTCTGATTGGCTGTGCGATTGCAGCAGGTTTCCACAGCGTTCTCCTTTTGACGCCTATATGAACTCTCTCACTTTGTTTCTGATCATGGCACGTCAGCCCTTGACCTTCTGAACCGGTGGGTTCAAAGGCACAAAGAATCCCCATTAATGGGGTTAATGAAGTTGCTGAGTGAGACTGCAGAACATCTGAACTTTGACTGCTGACCTGAGTCTGCATGATCATTCATGTATGTAAAAGGTTTTGCACGGTGAACTTGGGTATGTGTACACTAATTCGCCGAGCTTGAGTAGTACAGCAAGATCTATCTGAAACTGCAGCACATCAGCATGTGTGCATGTGTTACAGGATCCCCGTAGTAAACACAGGTTTAAGGTGCACACATACTCCAGTCCCACGTTCTGTGACCACTGTGGATCTCTGCTTTATGGACTTATACACCAAGGGATGAAATGTGACAGTGAGTATACACACACACACACACACACACACACACACACACACACACACACACACACACACTGTCCCGTACTTTTTCATACACATGTATATGCAAACACACAGCACTAATTGCAAAGTCTGTATGCAGTGCTCTCTAGTGGCTGATTTCCTGTTCTTTCAATAAAAGCACTGCCAGTACAGTAGGTCATATTTTACATTTACTGATGTACTTGAATGAAAATGTATGTACTTCACAGATAAATAGGGCATACTGCAGTTTAACCACAAAATCAGAGCGAGAGAGCGAGGGAGAGAGAGAGGGTATTTAAAAAAAAATAATGTTATATATTACTATGCATTTTAATATATGTATGTGTTTATGCAGACTGCATGATGAATATTCATAAGCGGTGTGTGACCAACGTTCCAAGTCTCTGTGGGACGGATCATACAGAAAGGCGAGGACGACTGCATATCAGCGCTGATATTAAAGACAGCACACTTACAGTAACCAGTGAGTGACCCACATTACTTACACACACGTTTGTAATATTACAATGTCATTCACGTTGATTATTTGCTGGCTAATGGTTGGCATCAAAGCTCTGAATTTGTAGTTGATCCTTAATCTCAGATTATTAGTTTATTTTCCAAAGCAAGGTGCATTGCCAATGAATCCGCATAATGCCACGTCACAGTTTTTGCTGTGGTATGGGCCATGCTGCAGCACTGAGACCTGCCCTACATGGCTGGTATTGTCCAACCACACACTGGAGTTGCCTGATATAGGCACACAATGACTGGCCTTCTTTAACGTTAGCTAGTCTGGACTAGTTTTGGGTAGAAAGATGGCACTGACATTTTACAGTGTGCTGTCTTATATTGGCCATGTAGTGATGATTATTTTTGATTTTTGGTGTTTTTCTAAGAGTGTGTTCGGCTTCACCCTGTTTATCCATTGACACTTGTGCTGAAAAGTCATGACCTCTGTGCCGATTGGGTGAAACTAGTCTTGCTTTCCCCTAGCACAGATACCCTTAAAAATGGTTCCTAGCTTCTGGGAAGGTGATGGATCTTGAGCAGGTCTGGCCAGTTCTGGTGCCCGAGCATTTACATTTATGGAATTTAGCTGACGCTTTTATCCAAAGCGACTTACAATTATGATTGAGTACAATTTGAGGGTTAAGGGCCCAACAGTGGAAACCTGGCAGTGGTGGGGCTTGAACCAGCAACCATCTGATAACAAGTCAAGTACCTTAAACACTGAGCTACCACTGCCCCCTAGCACACCCGAGCACATCTCTTACCCGTGGAACCCCACATTTCCTTTGTCTTTCGTAGGGGCCCCTTTTTTTTTTCCTTCGTTTTCTCTTCTCTTCCCATGGCTGGCATACTAAAGTAGAGCAAACTTGAGAGGGGACAGTGCCATACTGGAATGCGCTCACACAGCTCGGGGATTAAGTGCTTTGCTCAATAGTAGCTGTTAATAACACTAGCATTGGTTAGAAGCAGGAAGCTCACCGCACTCTGTGATTGGGTCGTCGTCGTCCCCAGCCACCACGCTGAGGTCAGACTAGGAACGCTCCAGCTCAGAAGCGTTTTCCTGACGAAATACAAAACCCTAGCCACTGGCACGCTTTGCCTATGTGATCTGTTCAAAATTACACATAATTATAACAGTTATGTACCACACTGATCTTTACATGTTAAACGTGTTTTGTTAAATGGTGTCCTTGCTTACTGTATGAAGTAATAGTCTCCATTTTGGCTTTTCATCGCAGATTTTAACATTTGTCATCCGAAGTGATTGGACTTATATGAACAGTAGCTGAAATCTAATCAGATTTCCTCATTCAGATTTTCTAATTTAATACAATGTTCCAATACACTGTTTTTGCTTTTCTTTTTCGAAACTGCAAGAATTAAGGTACATGAAACCCATAAAATAAAATAAAAAATGGCTTAAAACATTTAAATGCAGAAAGTAATAGGAGTGTGAATGCTGTGTGTGAGGGTGTGTGCTCTACAGGCCTTGAGGCAGAAACGGTCTCTTCTAAAATAATATCATGAAAATCAATTAGCCAACAATTGGCTCACATCCTTCTTTCTCCTTCTCATCTTCCTCTTTCCCAACCCCCTCTCACACCCACACACACACCAAGCAGTCGGCTGCTCATTTTATACTTACGTCAGCGTAGGCTAGTTTCTTCATACATATTCACTGGCAATAGAGCTACACCAAAACCATACTCGGTCACTGCTGAATTTAAAATAAAGCTAACACAGCAGAATTGTGAGATCACGGTGATTACTTAGCCACAATATTTTCAACTAAATAGGAACGTGTCCAATATAAAGCCTGTTCCTTTACCTCATAAAAATTAGAACTCTGTACAGTTTCAGACTTAAAAAGCCGCAAAACTCCTGGTGAGAGCTGAACGAGTCTTAGACCTGTGGGTTTTGATGATGGATTTACCCCAGACATTCAGTCAAAAACGTGTGTCTACAGACCTGTGGACATGTCTTTTGAATACAAGTGGGCGTGTCTGAGTCCACTGTAGGCAAGCCATGTTCTTGGAGTGCACGGGCGTGTCTGTGTTCATAAATTGGCATAGGTGTATCTATTACTTGATATACAGACAGTTGGGGTAAGGGTCAGATTTCATATTTGGACTCAAGCACCGCCCATCAGTTACATTCGGAGATGGCCATCCAGTCAGTAGTCTGAAGAAAGACCCTTCTCCATCCATTAGGTTCCCGACAGCAGCCAGATTCAAGTGTTGGCATGATCGCGTGATGCATCTGCATACATGGCATTCTCCTAAAACCATGCTTAAATATGCGGTCCTGCTCGGGCAGTACATCAAACAGATGTTGAGTTATTAGAAAGCACATATTTGAGAGCCAATGGCTTGAGAAAGGGTGTGGACCAAATTACCTGCTTCAAATCGAGCGTTGCGGGGAGTTAAACTTGATTCCTATCGGGTGGGGTTTCCTGTTTGCCACGATGAAATCGGAAGACGTTATCGTGGCTCAGTGTCCTTGCTTCCCCGAAGAGCAGATTATTACGCAGATGCCAAACTGGGTGCGATGCCGCCGACAGCCTTTCCTTCAGCCTCTTTCCTGGAATTGTACTGGCTGCGGTGGAGTGCTTCTCCAGAGACAAGGACCACACCCTGCACGGAGCCGGGACTGAGTTTGACCATGTCAGTGATGGCGCGTCAGCAGCCCTTCGCTACGGACCATGTCATAAACGCGTTAGAGCACGCTGTTCTCAATAATACTGAGGTCTTGAGAGATCCTAGAGGATCACAGCAGCACGTGGTTTAAGACTTTGCAGCATCCAGCACCTTGTTATCATTACTTGGCATGATATCAGCAATGTTGCTGCTGATTCCAAGTTAGGAGGTACAGAAGTTTCACAAAGAATTTCAGTTGGCAAGAAATTCTATGTGGACACTAATATTTTGTCTAGGGAGGAAAAGTTAGAGATTTATAAAGTAAAAGTCCCTTTTTATCACATTTCACTCATTTTAATTCTACCTTCTGTTTCTAAAAATAGCTTCTGAAGTTTCTCTTTCTGTTTGTTTCTACATTACCTTTCATGGAACAGTCAAGGAAGCTCGTAACCTAGTGCCCATGGACCCTAATGGCTTGTCAGATCCATATGTGAAGCTGAAACTTATTCCAGACCCCAAGAACGAGAGCAAGCAGAAGACCAAAACAATCAAGTGCTCCCTCAACCCCACCTGGAATGAAACCTTCACCTTGTATGTCACAAAATAAGATTGAAGTCTTTGAAAAATGTATATGTTTGTCTATTCTCTGCAATGATTGTGTGTGTGTGTGTGTGTGTGTGTGTGTGTAGCAACCTGCGGGAGGCAGACAAAGACAGGCGTCTGTCCATAGAGGTGTGGGATTGGGATTTGACCAGCAGGAATGACTTCATGGGATCTCTCTCCTTTGGGATCTCTGAGCTTCAGAAACAAGGAGTCAGTGGTTGGTGAGGGACATAATTAGTATCGGTTATGCTGAAGTCATAGAAGCTTGTTTTTTTTTTTTTTTTAGGACATATGGAATACAACCTTTTGTGTGGCATGTGTGTGTGAGATAGGTATAAGTTGTTAGGCCAAGAAGAAGGAGAATACTTCAATGTTCCAGTCCACCCAGATTGCGAGGAAGGCAATGAAGAACTGCGGCAGAAATTTGAGGTCAGCACTCAGTCACTGCTTGTTTTTTCGTACCCTTTATATTACTTTTCTCACATTTTATTCGAAACGATTTTAATTGCCAGGTATGATGAGAGTCTGAGCAATTGCAGACATTTACATGTTACATAAATGACAGTAAATGACTCAGTAGTCAAAGTACATTCAGTAAATACTCCTTTTTGTCTTCATATATTATAACTTTTACTGACACAACTTCATTTGTCCCATTGTGGTGGTGATTGATTTACTCCTCCATCCTAGTGTTTGCTTTCCTTTTGATTCTCCTCTCTTGCTCGTTTCAGAGAGCTCGGATTGGTCCTGGCAATAAGAATACCGACAGCTCGTCATCCAATGACATCTCCAAATATGACGCCAATGGCAACCAGGATCGTGTGAAACTCTCCGACTTCAACTTTGTCATGGTGCTAGGCAAAGGCAGTTTTGGCAAGGTAACAGGCATGCGCACACCAGCAGCATGCACACCTGCTGACACATGCCCCCAACGGTGCACACTCACGCATGCATCAACACACACACAACTGCTCACACCAGTAAAATACACTGACACACCTCAACAGCACGTGAACACGCTCCCACACCAACAGCGCACGCCCCGCAAACACACGCTGTACTAATAGCATACACGTACTCAGACGATACACGGACGTTTCATTCACTCCCATAGTTAAATGCCTTCCCTTTGACTACAAGCGATTGCTATCTGTTTCTGTACAGACCGACTTACAAAACACAGCACTTGTTATTCGGTAACTTCCCTGCACGGTGGGTTATGGATTGGTCGTCATGTCTTGACATGTGTGCTGTGGGCATCCATCTAGGTGATGCTGGCAGAGAGGAAGGGAACAGATGAGCTGTATGCTGTGAAGATCCTGAAAAAGGACGTGGTGATCCAGGATGACGATGTTGAGTGTACTATGGTGGAGAAGAGAGTGCTCGCTCTCTCTGGCAAGCCTCCATTCCTCACCCAGCTGCACTCCTGCTTTCAGACTATGGTACCACACACACACCACACTGTTTTCTTTCAGATCACGCTGCATTTTGCAAATGCACATGCATTCCTTTATTCACATCTGCGTTTCATTTCTCTTCAGTATTTCTCCTTGTTCATTGGACTTTGTGTGCGTGCGTGTGTGTGGGTGTGTGAGTATAGGACCGTCTCTATTTTGTCATGGAGTATATTAATGGTGGAGACCTGATGTACCAAATACAGCAAGTGGGAAAATTTAAGGAACCCCACGCAGTGTAAGTGATTTCACACATTTTGACACGTGAAATGTGTTGTGGATGTTTAATATGGATTTACATGTAGGGCATTTAAAGCATATATAGCATATGAAGTAAACCCTTATGTTGAACCTCAGTCCCCTGCTTTATTAAAAGGGGGAAGCGTATCAAATCAATCTTTGTTTGTTTGTTTGTTTGTTTGTGTGTGTGTGTGTGTGTGTATATAGATTTTATGCCGCAGAGATTGCTATTGGTCTGTTTTTTCTCCATTCAAAAGGCATTATCTACAGGTGAGTGAGTGAGTCTGTATTTGCAGAGATGTGTGTTTTTTGTTTTGTTTTGGGTTTTTTTTTATGTTTGGGACATGTTGAATGGGTTATAGTCAAGGTTCCAACTTATATTCACCGCTGGTAAAATACGGCGTGGAATTCCAGTCCCAACTTGGGAAGAATGGCAGCGGGACTGATATAACAGATACTGTTGTGTAAGTGTGTCAACTTCTTGAACCAGTACATCCCTTAAATGGGCCAAAGAAGAGTTATTCAGGTGATGGTGAGATATTAGGTTCAGCTCCTCATGCCTGCCTCAGGTGGTCACATGTGCTTGCAGAACGTTGTTTAAAGACTTGGGTCAGTAGTGAATTGTGTGGCAGGAGTGAAGGTCATACTGGTGAAGTATCCAACAAGTTGTAAATTGGGGTTAGGTGGTATTGCCTTTTGAAACTGAATTTTCAATTTTTATTAGAAAAATGTATCAGAATATTACTCATTTTCTTTGCTTGCGCATCAAAATATGGCAAAAATAATAAATATATTCAAACCTTACAGCTATTTAGTCTTTAGTGTCGATGGGTTTAATCTCTCAGTGAACACTGTCTACATAAAACAGAAGCAAAGAACCCCCCAGAAACTACAGGCTTTAACAATGAATAAAACAAAACATTTATGGCATAAACACAAGAATTCAATAGAAACATGCTGTTTTAGTAGCAAATGTAAAATACCCTAAACAAAAGATTTTAAGATTTACTCTCAGGCTTGAAAGGGGCTAACAGGGCTAACAATATTGTCTACTATGCTGAACAACTGCTCTGATGGTGGTGTTCTAGTTAATGTAGACATCACTGAGAAGGGCATGTCATTCCTTTTCCACCAATTAGTTCATTTGTTTATTAAATTATTTATTGTTTGTCCGTTTATTTCTTGATTGTTTGATTTCTTCATTTATTTACTTACAACAATATATGAAACACAAAAGCAATCATCAAAAACAGCCTAGTAAAATGTTTTTCTTTGCAGATAGGCCTATAATAATAATAATAATAATAATATTATTCTTATTATTCTTATTAATATAGAATATACATTAGCGCTGTAGGCTACTACAAAAGCACAGATTAGGCTTGTGGAAAATAAGATGATGGTTACCAAGGTCAGACTGTGTTGAGAAAGCCCCAAGGCCTTTTGCTTCTCTTTTGATTCTCGTTTCTGATGCCAGCTGTGGGAGAAGGCCACAGTGATGGCACGAGAAACTCCAAAAGCATGATCTATTTTTTGGCTTTGGACTTGCAGTCCTCTTGATCCTGCCAAATTGAGACCAAAACAGTTTAACAATGGCCAATGCAGAAGCTTGATGGTGCCTCCTGAGTTGGCTCCTTTATCCGTAGTTATAGCCGAGAGTTTATTCTCAACAAGTTGCCATTCTTGGCGTACATCATCTAGCGCCTCAGCAATGTTGCCAGCTGTGTGGCATTCAGGGAGGTTGTTTCAAGACCTTTTGACTGTAATTTCTGGTTGGGTATGATAAAATGGACGTCGTCAATGAATATCCGTCTGCAGTCAACAGTAGCAAGTCTGGAATGACTGTTTTAGAATATTTATTTCCTTCTATGTAGTTCATATTGGCAATCAAGTGTTTGGATCATGGAATTAAATGAAGGTATTTCGACCATGCAGAACAACACCATTTCTTTAGCGAGATATTTTGCAACCACTAATGCCTTCATCCATTGTGCATTTTGTGGATTCGATGAAAGCACCTGTTGGTATTTGTTGTGACAATGGCGTTGTGGCTTTTCCAGCAATAACCATATACCTTTTTGAAGTCAATGGCATTTGTGAAGCATTTGCATCTAAAAATTAAGCACCCTTTAAATGCATGTTTCACGTTTCCATCTTTGGCTGTGCCTGTTTTAGGCAAATGTTGCTTGTTCATTAAGGTTTGATGGGTTTCTATCTTTCTTTGGAACAAATCCAGAAAGCTGCAAACTTGCAGCGGTACCTTTTTGTTCTTTGAAATTGGCCCGCTATACTCATGGCTGCCGCTAACCATGTTGGCTTCGCCCTCTCTGCCAGTGAATGTCCCCAACAGTGAGCACCTCAATGACCAGAAAGTGAGCTCAGTGCCCTCCTTCCATCTGTTAATGCACTGAACATGTTTATTCAGCAGTTTTAAAGGTAAACGTGGAAAAGGAATTTGGCATGTCTTAATTTTTAAAATACTGGGGTATACTGCCCAACACGTTTGTAATTGCTTACAGAGGACAACCTTTCTTACAGAAATGTATTTTCATTACTGCACTGCTGCACTTCTCTGTCTGTGTTGTCTCTGAAGGCCACTGGAGACAATGGAGACACATGATTGTGTGAGGGAACATGATTTACGGCCCACTCATCTATTTTTTTTTTTTTGGCTCCTTTGTAGAGACCTGAAGTTGGACAACGTCATGTTGGATTCCGAGGGCCACATTAAGATTGCTGACTTTGGCATGTGCAAAGAGAACATGTTTGATGGTACCACCACAAAAACATTCTGTGGCACTCCAGACTACATTGCCCCTGAGGTGAGGGTGTGTGTCTGTGTATCTGTGTGACGGGGTTTTTCCTGCGTAGAGAATTACGAGGCAGCTGCCTTTGTTGAATTTTGTGCTGCTTCCAGCTCTTGGCAAAACTTTTGAAAGGTGTTTTCGTTGAAAACACAATTTTTAACAAGCACTCATTCCCTTGGCCTCAAGCTGCTTTGAAGACAAACATGATATACTGTGCCAATGGAAGCATAAGTTAACCTTAAATCACTGAAGGGTTTCCTCTACAGGCTGTCGTTGCATCATTTATTCAGTAATAATTT